>NW_025113020.1:383058-452667 GCF_010416935.1 Polistes fuscatus | reverse complement strand
ACGGTCGCGTGAGATAATCGTCTGATGTTTGGTCGTACTGAAACCTTCCGAATATTCTCGATCGGGAAGCAAGGAAGAATCTCGAGTTTATATGATCGGAAATGGTCGGGAAACTTCGTTTAAGAATGGAGAAAATAACAAAAGATGATGGAGGGGAAAATGAGATAGATATAAGCGACGAAAATTATGTATTGTTTTCTACGATAAGAGTGTGCGTGTGTTTGTGATTTATATATAGGAAGAATAAATAGAATAATCCTCATTAACATTACCAAAAATTATGCCTAATGATATTAAGGTGCAATCTTAATGTTTTTTTCTTTAATAACATAGCAATTGGAGGTTTCTACGACTAGCAACTTACTTTAATGTGTACATTACCTAGGTAAAATGTTAAAAAGCTTTTGTGCCGCTCGTTAACGGAACAAATCAATTAATCTGTACCATGAACGGTAGGTAAGTGTACATTAACGCTTTCAAGCTTTAACGGTAGCATAACATGGTTGAAAGGGATTCAGTCTTAACGGATTGGATTTCCTAATATTCTGGTTAAACGCTTTTAAAAAAGTGATTTTAAAGTGAAAGACAAAGAACGTCTCGGATAGCTAAAAAATTAAAAATTTGAATTGCTTAAATACTTAATGAAAATTCAGTTCCGACGATCTTAGAGTTTTTGAAAGCGTTAAATGCTACTTCAATGACTGTTTCAAAATGCTTGCATGTAATTAGTAAAATTCATAACGAAGAAAATGGTAACGACATCTACAACGCAGGAACTAAATTAACCACATAATATATTTTAAAGAAAATTAAAAGAAAATATAAATATAAATGTTTATTTAATATTTTTTAACTTTTATTTAATGGTCAAGTTAAAATTATTGTTATAAAAATGCGTAAATAATATATAAATATTTATACTGTAAAAAAATAATAATAGAGACTCACTTCATTTAAACTAATATTTTGACTGGTATATAATTTAATTAAAAGAAATAAATAATATTAAATACAACTTTTTAATATTTTTTTAAGTATCTATTCAATGTCAATTCAGATTTAACAAAATAGCTAAAAATATACCTACCTATTAAACTATTTATATAAAAAAAATATACAATAATAGAACGAACTTTACTTGAACCAGTAAATTCGACTAACTTAGTTCGTATAGTTGTAGCGTTAATGCTGTAAGCACCATCTCAAAAGTTATGGATAGTAAATTACAAACTGTGATGTGAGCACTTGTTACACACTACTCGCTATTTGATATACATATTTTAGATTACATTGTTAGGGGCTTCGTCGTTTGTACTAGTAGCTGCACTGTAACTACGTGAGATAAAACCAATTGTGAGTTATAATTACTATATTAAAATTAATAATTTATATAAATTAGAACAAGAGAAAGGACAAAGTGTGCAGGAAATTCGTAGCTCAGAAAATGATGAGAAAAGAGAATAAATAATCCCTAATTGATTGGACGTGTTAGTTTGTCAGATTGTTCACCACGAATATATTTAAATAAATTTTAAAACTATAATCAGTCCTTATATAATTTGCTTAATTCAACTGATTTATTTTAATTTCATACACGTTTGTATTATTACATAAATATCATCAAACATCTTTCCGTTTAATTTAAATAAGCGTTCCGAACATATTCAATCAGTTCATTAATTGTATTAAGCGAAGTTGAATATTGCATAGGCTATATATAATTGAAGAATCCTAGATTTTGATCTTATAATTCGTATTATATGTTGAAACAGATATAACGGTAAAATTTACGCACTTAAAATCCTTTCTCTGCTCAGGGATATCAAAAAGTGAAAAATTCGAAATTTAGAGATTTAGATAACGCAGCGCTACAAGTGTTTCTTCAACGAGTCAAAGGAACACTTTTAATTTTAGTCCAACTTTCAGACTGATCCTTGCGTTTTTTCTGGAGGGAATTTTTTCTTATTTTTAAGAAAACTTACAAATACTTTATCTTTGTATTGTGAGGATAAGAGAAATTCGAGAGTGAACAATAAAGCAGTATTTCCTGTCCCGAGGAAACGGAAAGAAATTTAAGACGTAGATAACGAAGAGCGATTACTTTTAGAAGTTTGCCAATCGATGTTCCGATAATAGCTGCAGACTATTTCCTTATAAGGAAAGTTAAGGAATATGTTCTTTCTTTTGTCGTGTGTATGGTGTGAGTATGAGTGTATAAGAATGTATGTATGCGCGTGCGGTTGGGTGCTTATAACGTACGTGACCAAAAGCAAAGAGATTATACGATCAATTGCCATCCGTGAGGGTGCGAAGTGGGGAATTGAAAGAAAGGAAAAATTAAGAAAAAAGACGTTACAAAGAAATGACGTAAGACGTTGCAAAGAAACGACGAAAAATTATTGACGGGGATAACACGTATATAATATGATAAGTAACAAATAGCCAAACTTCCTATTGTTGATTAAGGTGTGTAAACTTGATCTCAAGGTAACTTAACGACGCTGAATCAAATAATGCTAATTTTTTTGCAATAAAATGTCCTGTTTTTTTAGAAGAAGGGTAAAAAAGAGTAATAAATGGCCTTATCTTAGAATTTAGGCATTTAACTGAAAAAATTTCAAACAAAAGTTGTAGAGAATTAAAAAATATATAAAGGATGTTCTATGGTTTATCTTTGTATTTGAAAAAATAAGCGAGAAATAGTGGTAAAAGTAATTGTAAGAGTGGGGAAGCAAGTCCCGCCTCTCAGTCGGCTTTTACACGCGAGCGGGCTAGTGACGATTCACGAAACGGAAAGGATCGTAACCGAAGGTAAAGCTCGAAATGCGGTAGATTCTGCACGCAGGCGTGGTATACATTCTGCATCGGATAATTTGCACGCTTCGCGAAGCAGAATACTCGATTTTGAATTTACTCGTAACAACCTTGAGAGCAATAGAAAAAACGATGAAAAAATGGTAAAAGTACTATAAAACCGATATGCGATCTCTATCCTTTTGTGTCGATAACTTGAACGATCGATAAATTGAATTTACTACCCGTCCAAATTTCCTTCATCTATTCGTTGTAATATTCTCTAGTTCATTACAATGAACGATTCTCGTAATATTATACAAAGTTAAATTATATTATACCTGGTTAAAGGTAGAAACTTTGATGCGTACATTGTTTGTCATAATAGACATGGATTATTAGAAATTCCTTGTTCTCTATAATGCGTTATTTTGAAAATGGTCACATTGTTCAATCGTTTATGATATAACCTTATACTCGTAATATTCGTTGAATATTTCATTAACTAGTAGAAACCACATATTACCTTAAATTCAAATTGAACTATTAGTCGAACATTCCTAGTGATAAATTGCAAAGAATTTCTGGGTATATAAAAAAAAAAAAGAAAACTGATAATACGAATTAAAAATATCGCATTATTAACTTACTTTTTTTTTTATTAAAAATAATATAAGGTACAAGGCGTTGGTGTAAACCAATGTAGCCAACGTTTACATATTAGAGGTGTACAATCACTTTTTTTAAAAAAAATTTTAAATTTACAAATAATATTAAATTTAACATTTTTATGCTAATATAAATTATTAAACTACCTAAGTAGCATTATCACAATATTATATAAGTATGGTTTATCACTATTCAGTTTAGTCTTAATTTATGACTTAGCTATGAAATTCAAAATTAAGCATAGTATTCAATTCAGTTTGTAACAAAACATAACAAAGTAATGAAAATTATATAAAAACACTCTTTCTATACCAATGTACTTAAACATATAAACATTGACGGCTTATTAACAATTCATTATATAAATCTTTTAATAGACAATAGAAATTTGCTTAAACAGTTCAAAATTCCCTGGCTCAAGTTTCCTAAAAGAAATTCTGCGCTGTAAGGGGCATGGCCTAACAGCACGGTTAATACTTTGATAAATTCGACTCTTTGATCATCATACAAGGAACACTAAAATAAAATGTGGTTCGGGGATTCTTCTACACCACCGCAGTTACAAGATGGAGATTGTACAATACCATATTTAAATAAGCAAGCATTCAACGAGTGATGACCACTCCGAAGCCTGTTGATGGAAGTAACTGAGCGTCTATTTAAGCTAAATTTACTAAACCATGGTTTGGACGTGTTGACGTAGAAGTTATTTCTATAGTAGTTACCTTTATCAATGTTCGAAAAAATGAACCATTCGTGGAATTCAGACCACATCCTGTCCTTCCATAGTTTTTTAAAATCGCTTGCAGGGAGAAGAAGGGAGGTATCTCTACCGGTGAAAATTATCGACACAAAAGGATAGAGCTTGCATATCGGTTTTATAGTACTTTTACCATTTTTTCATCGTTATTTTCTCAAAACAATTTCTCAAACAGCAAAACATCATATATTACAAACATATATATTACAAAATTATAAATCAAATTGATATTTACATTTTTATTTATTTATTTATATTACGTATAAAATTAAACTCGACTAGGATACAGCATCTGCAATAGAATGAAGAAAATAAAAATTTATACCTTTCTGATTTAAATTTAGAGAAATTTGTGATCTATAGTTAATAATTAAAAAAAATCTCTACTTACAATTCTAATGCGATGACCCATAGCTTTGGCTGGCAAATTTCTCTTGAATTTAGCACGAACTGAACCACTGGTACCATGTGGACGCGTTACATTACCCCAAATGGCTCTTACTTTAGTTTTTTTTGTAGTTTTATTACCAGGAACAGGTGTTCTGTTCTTAGCCTGAAAAGATAAATATTTGTAACTATATGCTCTCATTGTCAAATTATTATAATTCAATATTAAAACACTTACTTTGTATACGTAAACACATTTCTTGCCGATATAAAAATCAGAGTCACCTTTTGTTCTCGCTCCTTCAACCTTTAATAAAGCTGTATGTTCATGTTGATTACGAAGACCACGCTTGTAACCAGTAAAATAGCTTTAGCGTAAAGACGTCCATGTCTTTTGAAAGGCCGTTTTTTTAACGGTACAGGTTCTGAAGCCTTTTCTATTGGCTTCTTCTGAGCTTTTGTTTTGGATTTAGGAGTCGCAGCAACGTCTGCCATTTCTGTAAAAAAAGGTTATTACAATAAGTAATATATAGAGTTTTGTGCATTTCAATTATATATCACTATAATCAATATTTATATTATTTATAAATATATTGAGGTTCATAAGTATTCATTTAATTTTTCAATAAAACTTATTTTTTTAAGTTCTTTTTAAGAACTTATACCATGTTTAAATCAATCAATGTATTATTTTATAAACACACAAGTGTGATCTGTAATAACGATTGTTTGATGATTGAAAAAATGAAATATTTATTTCACTGTTTTTAACGTTATTATGTTGAAGACAAACATCGTGATACAAAGCAGTTTTTAGAATCTGTTGAAATCGTAAGATTATTTGCAAAATGTTGTTAAATTAAATTTCGTATTACACCTTAACATCACGTTAAACAAATTCTCACTATTATCTGTCTTACTTTTTTATTAATTATAGAGATATGTTTAAATAATTATAGAAGCACATAAGGAACAGACGTACCGGATATTTTCACGTTCTAAAAAGACAGACAAACTGAATTGAATACTATGCTTAATTTTGAATTTCATAGCTAAGTCATAAATTAAGACTAAACTGAATATGTGATAAACCATACTTATATAATATTGTGATAATGCTACTTAGGTAGTTAATAATTTATATTAGCATAAAAATGTTAAATTTAATATTATTTGTAAATTTAAAATTTTTTTTAAAAAAAGTGATTGTACACCTCTAATATGTAAACGTTGGCTACATTGGTTTACACCAACGCCTTGTACCTTATATTATTTTTAATAAAAAAAAAAGTAAGTTAATAATGCGATATTTTTAATTCGTATTATCAGTTTTCTTTTTTTTTTTTATATACCCAGAAATTCTTTGCAATTTATCACTAGGAATGTTCGACTAATAGTTCAATTTGAATTTAAGGTAATATGTGGTTTCTACTAGTTAATGAAATATTCAACGAATATTACGAGTATAAGGTTATATCATAAACGATTGAACAATGTGACCATTTTCAAAAATAACGCATTATAGAGAACAAGGAATTTCTAATAATCCATGTCTATTATGACAAACAATGTACGCATCAAAGTTTCTACCTTTAACCAGGTATAATATAATTTAACTTTGTATAATATTACGAGAATCGTTCATTGTAATGAACTAGAGAATATTACAACGAATAGATGAAGGAAATTTGGACGGGTAGTAAATTCAATTTATCGATCGTTCAAGTTATCGACACAAAAGGATAGAGATCGCATATCGGTTTTATAGTACTTTTACCATTTTTTCATCGTTATTTTCTATTGCTCTCAAGGTTGTTACGAGTAAATTCAAAATCGAGTATTCTGCTTCGCGAAGCGTGCAAATTATCCGATGCAGAATGTATACCACGCCTGCGTGCAGAATCTACCGCATTTCGAGCTTTACCTTCGGTTACGATCCTTTCCGTTTCGTGAATCGTCACGATGGAAAGGATCTTTCTTTCTCTCTCTCTCTTTTCTCATTCCGTTTTTTTCTTGCTCGTGAAAAATTCGATAAACGTATTTATTTGCTTTCCTTGAAAATTTATTGACATATGGTTTTATTTAAACAGATCATTTCTTCAATATATTTTTGATCAGTCGATAAGTAGATTCCATTTAAAAAGTAGTTTTAGGATCTACTACCACGTTAGTCATAGATTTCGTAGTTCCAAAAAATAACGACGTTTCTTATTCACGTTACATGTTCGTTTGGTGCAATGTAATATTTCAAAAAATAAAAAGGATCCTTCTTTTTCTCTATATAAAAAAAATAATTCCCCACGAAGAATCGAACGTTAATAACCGGCGCGAGAAGCAAAGACGTTACTACTTAGGCTAACGCACCACTCGATAATTGCTCAATTTTTTTCGTACAATTCTTAAGACCTCGAAGATGAATCAGAATGCATTACTGTTTTCTTATAACATAATAAAAATGAATTAAAATTATGTATAGACAAAAAATAAATTCCACGTTTTTAGAATATCTTTTCATATATATCTTGAATTAATTTTATGTGTGGATATAAAATTCTTCTTTTTCAAATATGTATTTAATTTGATAAACTAATAAATTTTTACGAGACAAAAAGTCAGTAATTTAAAATTTTATAAAATACATAATTTAATAGGAAAAATATTTAAATTTTAAATTTCGTCTTAAAGAGAATACGTATTCAATTTGATATACAAATAAATTTTTGTGAGGCAAAGAATTTATATCAATTAATTATTCTAATTAATTTTATGGCGAGACACAAAATTAATTCATTATTTTTACTCTCAACTAAATAATAATAGTTTCTGTTAAAATGAATTATTTTTTTTTTTACTCAAGGTTCATTATTTTTGACAATAAATAAAGAAACGACGTGCTATAAGCATCAAGATTCGATTTAAAAGTGCCGCGCTTATGCGCCGATATATATAGATATACAAAACGCTCGATGCACGATGGCCAAGACGTAAAATTCTGGCTACCAAATGAAAAAATAGAAAGAGAGAAATATCGGTTTTCTTTCTCACTCGCACTTGTATACAAAACGCTCGACGCTCGATGGCCAAGACGTAAAATTCTTGCTACCGAAAGAAAAAATATAAAAAGAGAAATATCAGAACGCTGAACAATCGATGGCCAAGGACAATAATACTCGTTATCGCCTAAACAAATAGAAAAGGGAAATATCGGTTTCTTCTCTCACTCTCACTTGCATTCAAGACCGAGAGTCCCGAAGATTGCCGAAGATCCTTCGTTTGTGTATTAGTGCACACGGACGCTCGCACGCATACTAGCTCGCTCGCGTGTAAAACGCGACGGAGGGATAAGCTTGCTTTCTCCCACTCTTACAATTTTTTTCCCATCTTCAATCCAATTTTATTCGCTTATTTTTGAAAATACGAAGATAATTCATAGAACATTTTTTTAGTATTTTTCAATTCTCTACAACTTTTGTTTGAAACTTTTTTCGATTAAATGCCTAGATTCTAAGATAAAGTTATTTTTGACCCTTTTTTACCCTTTTTCTCAAAAACGGCACTTTCCACCTCAAAAAAATTAGCACCATTCGATTCAGCGTCGTCTATTTACCCTTATATCAAGTTTCCACCTTCTTTCCTGAGATATGAAGGAAACGGCCCGCGTTGACTGGACTAAATTAGTAATTTGGCAAATTATAGACAATTACGTTTTTATCCTACCAAATTGTATCTTTAAATAAATATATAAATATATATCCTCTCCTTTTTTCTTTTATTAATAACAAGGAGATGGTCAATGGGCCACATCTCAGATTTTTTCAAATTTTTCACACTTCTAGTACTCCATAAGAATATTCATTGTGCCTTTAAACATGTCGTATACTTATATTCAGCCGTTTGCGAAAAAACGCGGATTGAAATTTCACATAAATACGTATTCCTTTAACTGTAGTAGTGTAGTAGACTACAATAGCGGCGCTGTGTGTGTCTCTGATTTTGTCAAAATCTATATTTTGTCTCGACAGGCAAAGGGGCAGGGGCTGGGGCAAAGTATGTTTTCAAAGACGGTCGAGGAACCAGTCAGTGTAATATGATCTAACACCATGCTGATCTCATTGTAAAACAATAACAGAATAACAGAATACATCTTTAAATATTAGTAATTGTACTTGTATCTTTCTTATTTACAATAAATATGCATTTTTTATCTCGAAATTAGGTAAAGAAAGACCAGTTTTTTAAATCTTAACCAAGTCTGCTTCCCTCTGGAAGATTTGAAATCTTCGTGTACGTGTGAGAAGCTTGCATTCATAAAATGCAGTGTATACTGAAAAAATGTATGTTTCGTGTATCTACACGACGAATATCATCCTGAAAAATATATCGTTTGGGGCACGTTAAAAAATTAATTTTTGTTATTTATTATATATTATTTAATTTATAATTATTAATTCTATTACTTGCGTAATAATGTTGATTTCTTAACCAAATTTATAACGTTAGCAAAACAAAATTCACACTTCCTATAATATTATACAAATGCACTTTTTTTTTTTTAATTATAGTCCCTATAAAATTAATATGGAATACTCTAGAAAAAATAAAAAAAGAAAAATTTATTAGGCTTATTTCATAACAACGAAAAAGGAAAACATACTTAACCCTTTTAAGATAAGATATAGATATTGTAAGTAACTACACTACTACAGTTCAAGAAATACGTATCTATGTAAAATTTCAATCCGCGTTTTTTCGCAAATAGGCCAGTCAAAAAATGCCAAAATTCAATTTTTTTAGTTGTTAGCTTGCAAATTTGATTTAAGGCGCTGGTTATTAACGTTGGATTCTTTGTGGGGGAATTTTTTTTTTATAAGTTTTTTTATCTTTAACAAGGAGACGATCATAACAAATACAACAGAGTGATATGTTTCAAGATGGGTGAGGGCATAAATGAACGTAAGTATTGGATGAATAGAAGGAAAGACTATGCAGGATGTGTAAGATAAGTGGAGTCGTGGGGTGAGAATCAGTTGAATTCTGGTGGGGAAAAGTGAATGTAGGAGCTGGAAGAGAGAAGAAAGGATAGGGAATTTAGAAGGAGAGGGAGAAGCGAGAAAGTCGATTGAGAAAAATAGATAGCAGAGTGAAGTAGGACAGCCTCTGTAAGATATGATGTGTCTTTATTTGGGTGTTAATTATGATTTTTTTAGTTTTATGGTTTTGTTCATTGTATATATTTGTTTATTTCTTATTAAAGTTTAATTGTGTTGTTCAATATATATATTGTATATTTATTTATTAGCCTAATCTTATGTTCACAAAGATAGCATTGGTAAGTAATGCAGATAGATTGTAATGATTTTTGTTAAACGATTATAAAGGGAATGAACCCCTCAAACTCGTAAAAGGGAGAGTTATAGAGACAGTTAAAATTATAAAGTATACAAGTTTTACCACGTAATTAATAAAATAAAGCTAATAAAATCAGAATTTTTAAATATTTTATCTTAACTATTTTTGAAAAAATTATTTTTTAAAAATGCCCTGATATTTAGAAGTTGATATTAATAATTTCAAAAATTTTCAATAATTATAGGTTCATTGTTTTGAATTGTCTTTCTCTCTTTCTCTTTTTCTCTCTCTTTACTTATTATTTTTTAAAATAATTTATACATAGTAAAATATATACATATTTTAATATAATAATTTCAACATGCAACTATCCACATACGCAACATCCACACAATAATCTTTCATACTTAGATTAGTAAAGTTTTAAGCATACTTATATCACATGTAACTTTAAAATATTATGTTTAAAGATTAATACAATTGTATTAACATTGCTTTATAATATTAACATTGCTGAAGTTTATCTTGCAATTGTGCATATCGCATTTGTAATATACGTTCACGTTCAGTTTGTCTTTTTAACATCTTCAATAAGAGCATTGACTCTCCTCGGAATTGCTGCTTCCTCTTGATTTTGTAAAAATTTAAATGTCGAAAGTTCCAAATGGGCTTGTTCTATTTGTTCACACAAATCGTGTAATTGTTTGATTAAGCTTGTGACCTGGTCTAAAAAAAAAATTATGTTAAGATTGCAATTAATGTCAATATTTAACTATATATATTTAACTATATATATGTTAAATAATTATCTGATAACCTCCTGTTAAAACTATCAATTTTTATTCCATTCTAGCGGCTTTTTTAGCTTCACCAGTCATATGCATCCGATTTTCTTCTAATTTTCTTTCGAAAGCTTCTACTCTATCTTTTTTGAAGGCTAAGGTTGCTCTTGTATACCGTTTTTGTGTGTTTCCTAATATAATATCTGCGATAAACATTCTTCCCACATCGTTGTATATGCATCTAAACTTAAATCTCCATGCGCAATACCATCCTTAAAAACTTTCATTTCATCGGTGAGTAATTTTTTCGCTGCATCCGATTCCTCTTCCTCAAAATTTATATAAGTTATTATTACATTCTTTAGTCGTGCTGATATTATATTTAATTAATAAGTTTTGTTACTTTCATTGAGAAACGTATCGATATTACGAATATTATTAAAATAAATGAAATCAATGTTGACAGAAACTATGGAAAAAAAAAATATTTCTTATTCATACATCAAACCACACAATTTATACGCTTTTTTTCATATAGGCTACGACTTGATAAACTTTACACTATATATTTTCACAGAAAATTGGAAAATGAAACGTTTCTCGAGGTCATCGGCCTCGTCATATTTCCTTGAGCACGAGCGAAGTAAATCATGTCACTAGATTATAATTATTGAAATTATTTTATCTTCTATACTATCTTTATTTCTGTAATTGTTATAGATTTCGAAGACAGAAATCTTCATTACCGACAAAGATAGGCATAGCATTAACGAGCCAGAACAAGTTGAGTAATGTGGCCACTTAATTCACGGGTTCGATAAGGCAGCCTTAGAACGTACTGCATGTACGCCGAAATTTATATGGATTGTGAAATATTGACAAAGAACGAATATTTTTCAATAGACTGTCATAAAGTGCGGAAAGTAAACGTTTTTTTCACCGTCCGTCTTAGAGCGATGAGAGTCAGCTCCAGAAGAGTCTCGTAGATAGTTTGTAAATAGATATTGATTTCTCTTGAGTCAATCTCGAATAATCTTAATTTCTAAATACGTTTTTCATCATTTTGCTACTTGCAATAACAGATTCATTCGTCAATGAAACAGATTAGCACTCAAAATTCGAATAAACGCAGGTAAGTATCATTTAATTAATCTCATTTCTTGTTTAAGAAAATAATAAATTGCTTCCTTTGTTGTCGCAACAAATAAATTTTCAGATCATTTAGTCCTACCCGTCTTTTGATCGTCTCAAGTAATAGTCGAGCTAGCTGAGAATACACGGAGTAAATCATAATAGGTATGTTAGTTTTATAATCTAAGTAGCACCCAACAATAAATTCATTAAAATAGTTTATAGTTAATAAACCAGAAATTGACCCAGATCACTCAAACAAGAATACTTAGTTAGAAAATAGATAAAAAAGTATTCGGTCTCAAAGCGTTTAAGCTTTTGAGTATCAAAGAAATTTTTCACTCTTGTTATAATTAAATGTAGGCATTGCAACGCATATAGCTGGATATGGGCGTGATAATAATATGACAAGAAAAGAAAACTCTATATTTTGTTCTCTTATTTTTTTCTCTTCTCTTATCTTTTCTTCAAATAACTTCAAAATATATTTTTTATCTATTACTACTTATAACCTTAAATAATAATACTTCAATTTATAATCTACTTATTGTTTACCTTATTTTTTATTTATTATTCTAATAAATTTCAAAGAGTAACACATTCTCGCATGATCGTCTTTATTGGCACACGATAGTGGATTCTGAAACAAGTAATAGAGAAAGGAATACACGACAGCATAACTCTGTAGCTTTACACTAATATAGTGGCAAATTTTAAATTGATTGGCTGAACTTCTTACGTGCGTACATAAGTACACACTCTAGTAGTTATCACCTTCTGTACTGCATCTCGGAGGCTAATTCCGCGGTAGTTCTTCGGTTCTGTCTTAGTTCTTTTCTTAAATATGGGAACTGTTATACTCTCCTTCCATTGGGTTCGCACTTTTATGTTTTCTACTATTTTATTGAATAGGGTACTTAGTTGTTCTGTTAGTTGTCTTCCTGTGTATTTTATTAGTTCATTTGTTAGCTAATCTGTTCCTGGTGTTTTTCGGTTTTTTAATTTGTCTATGTTTTTTGTATTTCTCCAGATGAGATAGTTCAATCGTTTAGTGCCTCCTCTTCTTCTTCTTGGCATCTGTTATAAGTCTCCTTCGTCTCGTTTTTGTACAGCTCTGTGCATTGTTTTTCCTATTCAACTGTTGTGATTTTGGTGGTCTGCATGGACACGTTTACATGTTTTCTTCGGTTTCGTAGCATATTCCATACTTTTTTCTGTGCTTCGAGTAGGTCGTGTTCCATGTCGGCCGAGAATTTCTCCCAATAGTCCTATTTATTAAGTTCCCGGGTATTTCAACAATCTCATCTCGTTTAGAGATGTTGTCTAGGTGCGCTTGCAGCAGATCGTAAAATTCATCTTTCTCGTTTTGTGATTTTGTGATATTTGGAGCATATACACTAATAGTGTGTGGCGGTATCTTGTCTTCTTTGGAGCTGTAGCATTACCTGTAGTATCCTGTTGCTGATGTATTTGGACTCTAGTACATTATCTACGTATCTCTTGTGTACCAGTAAGGCCTACTCCTAAGGTGGCTCTTTCGTCTTTGTCTTCCCGCTATAGAATAGGATGTATTTTCCATATCGAAGGTTTCCTTTGCTTTTATTTTTTGTTTCGGAAAAATTGCAGATATCTATTTTGCATTTTCTCATTTCCTCTATTAATTACGGGTCTCTGTTTTTTATGGAAGTTACGCTCCAGCATCCTATTCTAAGCGTTTTCAAGTTCTTCCGTTTTCATTACATATTTCCTTTTGCTTGCCGTGTTTTCATCGTAATTTTCGTCCTATCCGAGGATCTACTACTAATTTCAGGAGCATAATACATGAATTATAACATATCTAGCACTCACGTGTTTATCGGATGTTTCGACACTATTATATACACCAGTTTCTTCCATAGTTTATATAATTTTCATTTCACTTTATGTGAATATAATTATAAATATTAATAATCAATTCAAATTGTTAGTTGCTACAGAAAAATATTTTTTACGGCAATCGCATTATTTCAGGTAACTTGTTGAAAGAGCTGAAATAAAATAGTTTCTTAATTAGTTTGACGATTCAGAATAAAAAAATTGTTTACAAAAGGATATTAACGAATTTCGTCTTTTGATCATTCGTCTTCAGTGAGGAAACAAAAGCTGTGATTCTTAAAAATTAAAAATGAATAGGGAAAGAAGAAGAGGAAGGTACATATCACCACATGGCTCGAAAACGTGGGAATACCTCTCAATATTCGCTTGTAAGTTTTTTTAAATTATGTTAATAGAAATGATAAAAGCAAAAATGTGAACATATGTTTATTTGTAAAAACAATTCTAGGCACACTGTTAATATTATCTCTTGGCATTGTGCTAGGATGGAATTCACCAATGGTCGTGTTGTTATCATCACCGGATTCGCCTATTCATGATAATAAATTGGATATTTCAACTTTAACGGCTTTGCTATCAACCGGTCAAATGCTAGCACCAGTGATAAATGTATTAGTAACTGACAAAATTGGAAGAAAATATACAATTTTATTGTGCAGTCTCCCACTCGTTGCAAGCTGGAGTATAATCTTAATGACAAAAAGCGCATACGTAAGTATTTCATTTTCATTTGTAACGAAGTAAAGATAATTTACAATCTTTTCGGTCATACGTGTATACTCATGCTATTCACCAAAGCCTCTTTACCGTTCCAATTGCATGTCAACACTTACAAGGAGTAGTTGTTATTATTTGATGTTTATGAAACTTTATAAATTTATATAGGTTCCTTCAGGCTACAGACCCTACGTACTCGAATATTATCAAAAACTCCATAGGTGCAGCCGTTATCAAGAAGATTAGGGTTTAAGTTTTACCAGTATTCCCATATTATATTCCTATACCATTTCTTTAAATCAGATATCAACAAAAGTTGTTGTATTTACGCAGATTTCTTCAACGCGGAGTCCTCTGGTGATTCGTTTTAGCTAATGATGAGGAAGGTAAAGGTGGAATTAAAATAAAATTAAAACACGTGATTGAGCCAATAGAAAATGTGATCTTTTATTGGCTCGTCAGGGAAAAGCCTTATGACATAAAAACCCTGGTTGATAACTCGAATATAAAGTAATGGTATCCAAACAAAGGTTGGACTTGTGGCTAGCCTCTCACTCGCTTCAAGTGTACAAAGTACTATAGGTTCTCTCACCTATAGCTCCCGTCTCACTTCGAGTGTACAAAGTACTAAAGGTTCTCACCTATGGCTCCTGTCTCACTCTTATCGCTGATATAAGTATTTGATATACTTGTTCCGGAAGTAATTCTCTTGCTATATCGCTTTCTGCCTGGATTCTTCGCCGGTTGTCTAATAAGGAGACATTAAACTGGAGCACCAACGGATTTTAACGGGCTTTGGTATAATAGTAGTATACCTTTAAGTTGTTATCGAGGTAAAATATTTTTATTCATTGGCTAGCCAATTTTGAGAAAAAAACTTTTAAAGATTTACTTTTTCTTATACCCGTGTTATATCCTTTGAAATTTACCTAATTAAGAAGAGACGCGCTAACGTAAATAGTAGCATTCTCGTTTCTCGCGCTGTGGTAGTTAGTGTTCAATCCTTTCTAGGAGAAATTTTTGTAATTATACTTCTTTTGGCGCGTTTGGGAAAATGTGATGAGAGTGATTTTTTTCCGAGCGTCAGTAAAAACAACACCACGAAGTTTGTCGGTATTTACGATGCGCGACAAAGCGAAATTTACAGCATGAAGTCGTCTTCTCTTCTTCTTCCAATTTTTTCTCAAGCGGGTCACCCATCCAAATACTAATCGGACTCAGTGCTGCTTTACTTAAATGATTGAGCGAGAACTAATGCTACCATCGTGCTATAGCCGTTGATGCATAAAGTAATTCGATATATCTCCCTTACATTTAGTGTGAACTGATATCTATATTTTGATATTTTTTTATTCTTTATTATATATATATATAGATATATCGATATATTATATATATAATATAGTATTATTATTATTTTTTTTTAAGTTATTTTTTTGAAGTTATTATTGAGGTTATTGAGGTTATATTCGTTTTGGTATGCCAAAGAAGTATAACTTCTTACGTGCGTACATAAGTACACATAATAGTTTTTTTTTGTATAAGTTTTTTCTATCTGTAAGTTAAAAAATTTTTTTTTCTCAGTCTTTAAATTCTAAATATATAAAAGTAAGAAATAAAGTTATTATAACAAAAATTTAGAAACAATAAAATTGTTAAAATCTTGCGCAAATAATAAAGGAAGACGATTAGTTGAATTATAGTTACCATTTTATATTTTAACAGATATATAAAATATATAAAATTTCAATATCCCTCTAATAACTCATTTCCTTTGCTTTTTTAGAGTGTTAGTATTATCAATGTAGTTATAATAAAACTCTTGCTAACGAAGGAAGGAAACTTGATCTGTTAGAAGGCATGATTTTAATATTATATATACATGAACTTGTTAATAAATAGAGTATATGATTGTTATTTTTTACTGTTAAAATTTTATATTTTATATACTTGTTAAGAAGTTGATTGCTTTAATTTTGTTTTGTAATTATTTTAATTCTCTTTCCTGTATATAGTTAAAAATTAAGAAATGAGACAAAAAATTTTTAAATTTATAGATGGAGAAACTAATACAAAAAAAAACTTCCCCCGAAAAGGTTTGAAGACTAACAATCGACGCAAGAAGCGAAAAAGCTACTATTTACGCTAGAGTGCCGCTTAATTAATTGATAGATTTCAAAGAATATAAAACGGATATATAAAAATGCAGAACTTCAAAAGCTTTTTTCTAAAAATTTGCTTGCGAATGGATAAAAATATTTTACCACGATAACACCTTAAAAGTATTTTACTGATATGCCAAAGCTCGTTGACATCCGTTAGTGCTTCAATATAATGTCTCCTTGTAAGATCGCAGGCGTCCAGTTGAAGAATAGGACGAGTATCTTTGCTAATGGCCCAGTAAGAAAGGATGGAGATTACAATATATATTTTTAAAATTATTAAACTCGTATTGTTATGAATATCGCCAAAAATAAAGGGTTCCATTTGAAAAAACATCAATATTCTTAAAATTTCGTAAAAAAAAACTTTAAGGAAAAATTCTTCTAAATATTATATTTCCTTTACTCAATAGTGCCACTTTTACGAATATAGTTTTTTCATACAACTATAAGCAAAAAATATATTTATGCTATCTAATATTGCTGAAAAACTTTGTATATATATATATATATATGTTATCGTAAAACATCGAAACAGATTCAGTCGGTAAAAGACCAAATATTTGAGTTTATTATTATACAATATTATTTCGGACATACTGCATGTTAATCTTGACACTTTTCTATTTTGGTCTTTCAAAGTAAAATATATGCTCTAGTAAAATAGTTCGTAAAGATTCATTTTTGATTCGTCTGCTGTATATTTCTGTTGTACACAATTAGTTCATTTATCACACAGAATCAGATAAAAAGAGTAACTGTACATAAACTTTACCTGATTTGAATCTAAATAATAAAAATTTTGTGCGACAAAGTGTCTAATATTCTTTTCTCTCTTTTAATGCTTACAGATGTGGTACGTAGCAAGATTTTTGTCTGGCATCTCTGTAGGAGTAGGATTCGTCGTAGCTCCAATATACTTAGGCGAAATATCATCGGTAAAAACGAGAGGTGCTAACGGAACCATGATTAGCATCATGTGCAATATTGGTATCTTGGTATCTTTTATAATAGTGCCCTATTATTCGATAAGAAACACAACGGCTAGTTTCATTTTTCTGTCGATCTGTTTTGTGTTTCTTTTTTCGTTTATACCAGAATCGCCATATTATTTGGCGATGAGAGGAAGAATGGAGGAGGCTGAGGAGACATTACAAAAACTTCGAGGAAGAATAGATGTATCCGATGAATTAACAAAGATAGACCAATTCATAAAGAAAGAAGAAAATAACAAAATTAGATTTTGGAGCACGTTGAAAGACATATTTACGATCAGGAGACATCGACGAGCTTTCTTTATTATTTTTCTCTTAACCTTCAATAATTTTTTTAGTAGTTACTTACCGTTAATTTTTTATGGACAATTGATCTTTAAAGAAATATTAAGTACAGTTTCAGATTACACAATAAATATAGTTGCGGGTATTACGTTGCTACTATCTTCTATCGTAACTGGTTGTTTTGTCGATAGACTAGGTCGTAAACTAATAATTCTCGTATCAGGTATCATCGTTGGCATTTGTGATTTAACGATTAGCTCTTATTTTTATGCCAAGGATTTTTTTAACATTGACGTATCATCGTATTTTCTTATACCAATAATAGCATCTATTTCATCAATCTTCTTCTGTAATTTAGGTTTCTGTAGTATTTTGTCGATCATGATGTCTGAGGTCTTCGCTGCGGAAGTCAAAGTACTTAGTACATGTATTCTCGGTATCATTGGTGGTATACTTGCAATGATTAATGACCAGCTTTATATTCTTTTAGCAATATCCTTGAATTATGGTCATGGTCTTCCTTTTTTTGGATTCTGTCTTCTCGTTTGGCTAAGTACGGCTTTGTTGTATCATTTTTCACTGGAAACCAAAGGCAAGACTTTCATAGAGATTCAGAGAGAACTTCAAGATTGAAAGTTAACTCATTTTCTTGATTATTCTTTTCTATTGATTGTTTAACTCTTGATTGTATTATTAATATGAGAATAAATTTCTGAAGCACTTATACAGGATCGTGTTGTTCGAAATGACGGCAGCGGTTCCTAAACTTTCTTTGTTCTAGCGTCATTATTAAATCCAAGTTTTCTTAAGGTGATCTATGTCCATATCAGACAGTTGTTTTCTTAAAACTGTTAAATAAAAATATATAAATAGTTTTAACGAAAAAAATAATTAATTTTAAGTTAATTTGAAATGAGATTCGGTGACTTATATTGCACAATAAGTTCGCATGTAAATAGTTTGTAGTAAAAGGTGAATCAATTTTGGGAGAAAATTGGTGAAAACACGATCGATAAGATTATATTAATTCATCCGCAATCTGTGAGTAATACATTACAATCCGACGAGTTATTCGGGAGCGACGAAATTAAAGCACGAAAAACTAACGGCCGTTGTTTTTGTAAATAATCTGACGGAACTGCTTGTGTTTGAGAGATTACTTTCAGATCGTCAACAGCCATATCGCGCTGAGAGTACTAGTTTTAGTCCGATCACTAAAGTCAAACATCTCTTGGCACGGTTAGTAGTTCGATGGATGACCGCTTGGGAACACCGTGTGTTGTTGCCATAAATAAACAAAAAAAAAATATTCGACGGCCATGGCGCGGTGACAGCACTAGCTTCCGCTCGATCATGTAAGTTAAGCAGCGCTGAGCACAATTAGTGCTTGGATGGGTGACCCGCTTGAGAATAAACCGTTGATGTGCCGTTGACGTCAAGACTCTCCGTTAATATCTAGTTAATACCTCCTTGTTAATTCTTAGCTGGTCCCAAGCCCAGACAAAGGAGGAGATTTCAGAGGCGAGGCTAGAAACCTACCCTCGGTAAAGAACAATAAAAATGCTCCTGGAATTAGCAATAAAGCCTCGGATTGGACGGAAATAATGATGATGACAGCACAAGCAAATAGGAATGTGCAAAGAAAATAGAAGAACATGCACCGTAGAGGACAAACGGGTCGCACACGTGCAGGAAACAGGGAGGGGGTTTCCTGATATGTCAAATAGTTGAAAAGTATCGAAAAAGATTACGTAATGCAAAAGGAAAAAAATAATATCCAGAAATTATAAGCGTGGCGAAACGTTACAATATATATATAATTTTTATATTTTAATAAAAATTTTGATGGTACAACATATTCTTGACATTCTAGCGATTAATTTTTCGATATTATTTTTAATTGAATTTTTTCTTTTATATTTATATTTGATTACACAACTAACTCTTATAACAATGGATCTCAAGTTTTGTAATAGTAAATTTCCAATTGAAATCTGATTAAAACTAATTCCGATTTAAATTTAAAGTTTAAATTAAAATAAAAAACAAATAAAAAACACGTGGAATAAGAGAAACAAGGTCGTTCTAAAAAGCGTCCGGTCATCGCAAATAAAAACCGAGTAAAATTTTAAGCTTTGCATAATTTTTAATCTTAAAAATAGCACTTACACGATTGAGTTTATTTCGTCACGCGAAAATTACTGGCAATTAATATTGTAAATATATTACAGTTTGTTAGTTATTGAATATTGCGTGTTTTTCAAAAAATAATAATAAAAATAAACAATATATATATGTAGATTAAATAAAAGAGAGATAGAAATGTAATTAAATGAAGAAGAAAAAAAAACAATCTAAATACTAATGATCATATTCGTCCGGATATAGAAAAATTGTGCTAGGTGTACACTTGATAAAAGTTTAAATGTATAATATTATTTATATCCCCTTCTTTGTAAGTTTCCTTTTTAGTCGCTTTTTACGACAAATAGGGATTACTGAGTGGTATTATTACCAACCCACCCTACGTGTGTTATTATTATTATTTTTATTATTACATATCAAATTTTGTTTGTCTGATTTAAATAAATGTAATTTCATTATTTCGAATGATTTTTTTTTCGTAAAACAATTTAAAAGAATAAAAATAAGAGAAATAAAAACTAAATATATTTTCTTCAGATTATTTTTAATCTTATCAGTTCCGGAACATATTTTTTTTAACAAAGTATAATGTTTGTAGAAATAACGAAGCGAAAAACGATGAATCATTGAAAATTTTAATATTTTGTAATCAAAATTACCACGTGTCGGTAATCAAACTAATATTTTCAAGGAAATTCGTATAATAAAAAATAAAATATAATAAAAATAAAAAACACGCTATGAAAAATTGGAACTGCGTAAAATTCTAAAAATAAATTTAACGTTTTCTTCAACGCATGATAACGCTCTAAACAATACAATAATATTGTACTTTCTAAGATATAAATACGATGTTTGAATAGTGCAAAAGCTTCGAGCAACTCAACGGCATCGACTTAGAATAAAACATTTAGCTATAAAAAAAATAGAAAGAATAACTTCGAGTTTTCTGTTTTTTTGGACCATCTTAGTTTACGTAAGTATCGCAATAATTTAATGCTAATAACGAAAATTAAATGATTTCATTAAACGTTTCTTACGTCACTCGAGAATTAACTGATTAATTTAATAATATTTTAAAGATGAAATAAAAAGTGAATAATTTTTTCTGAAATAAAAAATAATGTTTTTTTTGTATTTTTTTAGGAAAATAATCAACATGCGTGTTCTTTTAATAGTTTGCGTATTTTTAATGCTCATCATTTTTTCAACAAACACGGTTCAAAGTAATGCAATTGGTTCGAGCTCTGCACAACCTAAAAGCCCGATATTTATTTTGCCACCTCGAAAGTGTCGTAAAGGATACAAACCAGATCATTTTTTTAGATGTCGAAAAATTATTGGATAAATTGGGGAATAAAAAATTAATAATAATATAAAAATATTACTCCAATATAGTATATATGTCAAATTCATATACGTATTAAATAATGAACATTACAAATAATGTAACATAAGTGGAGAATAAATGTTATATTAAAAATTGAAAGAAAAAATAAATATTAAAAGTACAGTTGCTATTATATTTATAATTTGTAAATTATACATTTCGATCTAATATTAAATATAAAAATTATATTGTTGCAAGAGAAAAAAATGTAAAAACAAATTATTGAAATACAATAATCATTGCATTGAATTAATCAAAATTTTGTTTTATTAATTATTTAACTACCTAATACCGAATAACAATTGACGTACGTGCTTGCAACGTTCTGTATATCTATATATATCGGTGTATAAGCGCGGTGTTTTTAAATCGTATCTTGATGCTTATGGCACGCTGTTTTTTTATTTATTGTTAAAAATAGTAAACCTTCAATAACAGAAAAACAATAATTAATTTTAACAGAAACTATTATTATTTAGTCGAGAATAAAAATAATGAATTAATTTCGTGTCTAGACACATAAAATTAATTAGTATAATTATTTGATATAAATTTTTTGTCTTACAAAAATTTATTTGTGTATCAAATTGAATACATATTTAAAAAAGAAGAATTTTATATCTACACATAAAATTAATTCAAGATATACAGGAAAGGATATTCTAAAAACGTGGAATTTATTTTTTGTCTAGACATAATTTGAATTCATTTTTATTATGTTATAAGGAAACAGTAATGCATTTTTATTGAGCTTCAAAATCATAAAAATTGTAGGAAAAAAAATTAAATATTTGTCAAGTGGCGCGTTAGCGTAAGTAGTATCCTCTTTGATTCTCCCGCCGGTTATTAACGTTCGATTCTTAGTGGGTCGAATTATTTTTTTTATAAGTTTTTCTATCCTCAAGCTATATAAATTTTTTTTACATTTCTTAATTTTTATTTAAAATTTTTTAATTTTAAAATTTTATGTAGATACGTATTTTTTTGGCTGTAGTAGTGTAGTAGCTACAAATTTTAGTAGCCTTATTTGTAGTAGCTTATTTGTAGTACTAATTGTTGTAGCCTAAATTTTCATGTTAAATAGTAAAAACACTACCTTCTAACATCGTCATGGTGTCAGCTATGTAAACGTCTCATGCAGGTTCGTGCACGTTGGCGCCTGCACTAGTGTGAGTGCGTGCGGATGTTTGTTTAGGATATCGATATTCTTAAGATTAAGTGTGAGGAACAGAGGCTGTATGCGTCACCCGTGGAGGGAGGCCGATGCTTCGTTGTTCGATGGAAAAGTATAAAAGGGCAGTCGGACAATAGAGAGGAAGGAGTTTAATTCAGTTTTGTCGGTTCTTATGTTAGTTATGATGACCCTTCTTATGAGTCTTATGTATCTTACGGTAACGGGTTATTACAATTATTAAGAATTGTCCACTATTGAAAGTAACGGTCTTATGAAATCTTATGTGCTGGGGAGTTTACAGCTATTTCACGCAACTTCATTTTATGGTCTTTCAAAATTATTTTGTGGACATTTTATATATTTTCTGGACCAGCTGCCGATTTTTGGCAACCAGAGCGTTTAGCATCATCAGTGCTCGTCCATAATACTTATCTAGGCATTGTTTGGCTCCAACAATATTATTCCCTATCAAAAAACAGTGTTTAATTAACACACGAAATTTCTTTTTATGCATTGACTTGAAAATTACATAACTAGGGTCACTAAAACGACTGTAACCTATAAAGTAACGATCAAAATGGCATAAAATTTTGACACGTACTGTTTGAAGGTTAGTGCTTCCTGGAAATCACGTGGGTCTGTCATCAATGTTGCCAATTATGTGTCAAACCGGGGATATCTTAAGTGTCATTTTAGGATTGATCGGTAATATAGGAAAATACATTTGAAGATAAACAAATTTAAGTAGTTTCAATTATTTCTTATAGTAACTATCGGATTTAAACTTAGCTTGTCTTTTTAAATTTAAAGTATTAATGAAAATAAAAACAAATACAAAACTAGACACACGTGGTATAAGTGGAACGAAATTTTAAAAAGCGTCCGGTCATCGCAAAAAAAACCGAGTAAAATTTTAAGCTTTGCATAATTTTTAATCTTAAAAATAGCACTTACACGATTGAGTTTATTTCGTCACGCGAAAATTACTGGCAATTAATATTGTAAATATATTATAGTTTGTTAGTTATTGAATATTGCGTGTTTTTCAAAAAATAATAATAAAAATAAACAATATATATATGTAGATTAAATAAAAGAGAGATAGAAATGTAATTAAATAAAGAAGAAAAAAAAACAATCTAAATACTAATGATCATATTCGTCCGGATATAGAAAAATTGTACTAGGTGTACACTTGATAAAAGTTTAAATGTATAATATTATTTATATCTTCTTCTTTGTAAGTTTCCTTTTTAGTCGCTTTTTACGACAAATAGGGATTACTGAGTGGTATTATTACCAACCCACCCTACGTGTGTTATTATTATTATTTTTATTATTACATATCAAATTTTGTTTGTCTGATTTAAATAAATGTAATTTCATTATTTCAAATGATTTTTTTTTCGTAAAACAATTTAAAAGAATAAAAATAAGAGAAATGAAAATGAAATATTATTTTCTTCTGATTATTTTTAATCTTATCAGTTCCGGAACATATTTTTTTTAACAAAGTATAATGTTTATAGAAATAACGAAGCGAAAAACGATGAATCATTGAAAATTTTAATATTTTGTAATCAAAATTACCACGTGTCGGTAATCAAACTAATATTTTTAAGGAAATTCGTATAATAAAAAATAAAATATAATAAAAATAAAAAACACGCTATGAAAAATTGGAACTGCGTAAAATTCTAAAAATAAATTTAACGTTTTCTTCAACGCATGATAACGCTCTAAACAATAAACTAATATTGTACTTTCTAAGATATAAATACGATGTTTGAATAGTGCAAAAGCAGATATTCGAGCAACTCAACTGCATCGATTTAGAATAAAACATTTCGCTATAAAAAAAATAGAAAGAATAACTTCGAGTGTTCTGTTTTTTTGGACCATCTTAGTTTACGTAAGTATCGCAATAATTTAATGCTAATAACGAAAATAAAATGATTTTATTAAACGTTTCTCACTTCTTTCGAGAATTATCTGATTAATTTAATAACATTTTAAAGATGAAATAAAAAGTGAATAATTTTTTCTGAAATAAAAAATAATGTTTTTTTTGTATTTTTTTAGGAAAATAATCAACATGCGTGTTCTTTTAATAGTTTGCGTATTTTTAATGTTAACCATTTTGTCAACAAACATGGTCGACGGTTATGCATATGATTCGAGATTTGCAGAACCTACAGCCAGCATAATCAGTATTCCAATACTTTGTCAAGAACATACGTTAATTATTTTTCGGTATATTAGGTAGTTAACGCATTAAAGAAAATAATTGTTTATTTTCTCCATACAATGATTATTGTATTTAAAATTGTTCGTTTTTACATTTTTTTCTCTTGCTACTTAAAACTTTTCTACTTAGAATTATATACAATATATAACTTAAAAATTACAAATATAATAGCAACGGTACTTTTAATATTTCTTTTTTCTTTCAAATTTTAATTTAACATTTATTCTCCACTTATGTTAAATTTTTTATAACTTTATTTTTTTATACATAAATGAATTTGATATATAGTATTGCAATAATATTTTTATATTAATATAAATTTTTCAATTCCTAAATTTATCAAGAAACAACTCGACATCTCTTTCCAATAAGCATTTTGCCAGGAGGGCAATGTATTGGAATACTAATTCGGTGCAATATGTAAATATTGTTCTTTATCCCTCATTCATGTCTGTTAGTGCGCCGTAAGACTCTTTTCTACATGAATGTATTCTCTGACATCATTTTGCTCAACTTTGTCGTGAATTTGATTATCATAAAAAATTAATCATCAATTTTAATATCGTAGATTGTATATAACGGAGACGGTATTAAAAATTGTAGCCAAGCTTTAATTATACGCTTGTTAACAATGCCATGTAATTAACTAGATCGGTGAATTTTCTTACGTTTAATATGTACATTTAAACAATAATCGTCATCAATTTTCTTGGAAGAGATTTGACCATTGTATTAACTGAAACAGGCACGTTAATTACTTGACCATAAATGCCGTATTGACCATTTACATGTCTCTGACGTCTGATCTGCATAAAAGAAATACGAGGTGAAATTAATTTTTCAGAAACTAAATCTAAAGGTGGTAGATTCTGAGGTACATCTGGATATTTGAAGCCGTTATATGTTGATATTAAAGGAATATTCTCCTTGTTTAAAGCTTATATGCATGCATTACAAAGCTTAGTATTTTCCACAGGTACATTAGGTATAATTTTTGTTAGAGTATAGAGTGTTCATAAGAGTTGTAAGACCTTGGTACTTCAACGATAGTATATTTGCACTGACATCATAAGGTAGACTGCAAAAAGAGATTTTAAAAACATTGCACGGTTTTTCGAAAAAAGTACGTTTTTCATAATAATTAATTAGTTCTACATTTATAAAAAATATCTAAATTAGGAAAGTGTTACATTTATTCCAGATAATTGCTAAAAGGAAACGTTTTCATAAACAAACTAATGGGAAATGTTTGCCGATCTATGAGAATATTGAGGAAGATGATATTTTTAATAAGGGTAAGGAGAAGGACGATGAAATTATTCGTATTTTTTAAATAAGAATAAAATTAAATTAAAGAAACAAGGTCAAGAGAGTTTTTATGTTACAGATATGCAGAAAAAAAAAGACTTTCTTTGATAGATTTGCTTATAGCCGCGTCTTCGAAAGACAATCAAATTGTTGAGGAAGGAATTCGTGGGGAAATTAATACTTTCATGTTTGAAGTATGTATTTGTAAATGTATTCATTTAGAAAACAAAAGAGGAGAAACATTCTACGCAGTAAGATTTTCTAGGGTCACGACACTTCTGCAAGTGCACTGAACTTTGCTTTAAGTCTTTCTGCTAAGCACAAAGATATCCAGGTAATTTTTCCAGCAACAATTATCAGTAGAAATTATTAGCAAAAGAAAAAATATTTTACATTTAATACATTTATAAAGAATAATCATTAAATTGTTACACTAATTTTAGTAACTTGTTTCTAATACTAATTTATAGTGATATTAACTTTAAATGAAAAGTTTCATCAGTACTCGAAGTTTGAATAATTCTTTTAGGATTGTGGAATCTAATGTGGTTGTTTAAGCCACGTCGCGTGCAAACGGGACAGTAAAGTAGATAAACAATGTTATACTAAATTGTGTCTAACAGCGACGACACGCAAGATTAATGGCGAAGACTGGAGCGTAAAAAAGTTGACACAAAACCGCTAGAACTAAGAAAAAAGAAGATAAACATTTTATTGCTCGCTATTTGCTAATTCGAAATCCATATTCGTTATGTCTTTTAATGAATTATTTAATTAGTTATTGATAATTAAAAATTCAAAAAAACTTTTTTATTTCTCAGTAAAGAAACGTAGTTTGCCACAGCAGAAAAAAATGAATAAGTGCGCTAAATTGCTTACAAAATGTTTATTTAAAATACATAACTTTTAACTTTATTGTTTTATTATTTATTTAGTTATTAATTAAAAATCAAAAAACGTCATGAAGTGGTTATATGTTATGCGCATGCGCAAACACAAATTCAAGGTGTAAGCGCACTTTAAAAAAAATTGCCTAAAATTTAAAAAAGAAATTAATTCATCCTGAAAAAGTGTAATTTTTTGAAAAATTGTTTAATCAATTGGCTCTGAAAAATTGAATGCTCAACTTTTCGGCAAAATAATTGTGATGTTCGGATTCAGCCGATCAATATACATAATAAAAGTTTGCTTCATCCATTGAGCTCAAAATTTTACGAAAATATAATACCGTATCCAAATAAAAAAACTTTAAATGCGTTTTTCTCGAAACTATGTTTTTCAAGTAGCTGACCACTATAATTCAATAACCACTCGATGTATTTAATTGAAATTTCTACTACTTATTAATTGCACTAGAAACTTATTCTTCATCGAAGGATTTTTGTTTATGTGAATAATTTGAATTTTTTTACAATTTTTTTTAACAAAAAACTCATGATTTTTGTCGAAAATCGAAAAAATGCCAAAAGCTGCTATTTTGTTAATTTTCCAAAAAAATATAAAAGCGTTAATAGAGGACTAGGTTTATTATTAAACTAATTATTTATATTTTTTTTGATGATCTAGTAAGATGTTCTAATAGCACTACTTGCGAAACCAGGTCTGACAAAGATAGAGATATTTTTATAAATAATAATTATTCTTTTTTTTTATTTTGTAGAAGTCAAATTAAAAAATAATATAAAAACGCTGTGTAATTAGTTTTATAAAATAAACTTAATTATTATAACAAAAAATCATTCAGAATTCTCCTTTTTTCACGCCTCTGACAGCATCTCCTCTCTTAAGCTGACTGCAACAAGACTGCATGTTTTACAAATAGAACAAATATAGATATTCATGAATGTTCATCAACTTTGTAATAATGTATCGAATGTATCATTACCAATGGTGCTCGGTAATTTTTTCTAAAAGCTTCGATTTTTAGTAGATTGTCACTTATTACATGAGTGTACGAACGTATTGCCTGTCGCCAGGCGCTGAACAATGTATAAAAAAGCGTATAATTATATTTTTATTATTTCAATAATACAATAAAATATGTCTGAAGTAACCGTTTTGTTTTTCCATTTTTAAATTGAGTTAAACACAAAACTAAAGAATTAATTGATATAATTTTATTACTAAATTAAAGGGATAGAAGTCCAAACAATAAGAAAAAAATATAGGTTAGGGTCTTTGAACACGTTAACGCAACAAAAAAAAGTACAAAAACCATCTATCGACAAAATTCACAATCACTTAGTTGCCGTTAAAAGAACAAGTTTCATCATTGAATTGAAATTATTTGCTAAATATTCTCATAGATTTCATATAATATTTTCAATTTTCAATGTCGGATCATTATCGGCGCGTGGGTCAGTTCAAAGATGTGCGCAAATTACAGATTAGCCACCACTGATATTCTTCTTCTTCTTCTTTCTTTAGTTTAGGCAAATTGCCTGTTTCGTAAAAGACGTTTTTCTGCCTATTGCACTGTTAAATTGTCGCACCATCGTTTTCGTGGGCGTCCCGTGCTTCTGCGGCCTACAGGTGACTTATCCCGTGCAATTCTGACAATTCTTCCGTTGTCCATTCTGTTAATATGTTCGTTCCATTCTTTTTTTCTTTTTAGTATCCATTCGTTGATGTTTTCCACTTTGCATGTTCTTCTTATATCTTCACTCCTCTCTCGATCCAGTAGTGTTTTCCCAGCTATTCTGCGAAGAATTCTCATTTCGGTTGTCTCTAGTAACTGTTTCGTTTTCGCCGTGTCTGGTCGAGTTTCTGCGGTATGTGACATAATAGGTCTTACCATTGCCTTGTAGATTCTTGCTTTGGTCTCTATGTCAATGTTTTTGTTTCGCCATATTGTGTCATTCAAACAACCCGCTATTCTGGATGCCTTCATTGTCTGTTCTCTTACCTCTGCTTCAACATCACCATATCCTGAGATTTCTATTCCTAGGTACTTAAATCTCATTTCCTGCTGAATAACCTTTCCTTCAATTTCCAGTTTGCATCTTAACGGCGTCTTTGATGTTGTCATGCATTTAGTTTTCTGGGCCGATATTTTCATGTTGAATGATTTGGCTATGCAATTAAATCGGTGTAGTAGACGTTGTAGATCATCCTCATTTTCGGCCACTAATACAGCGTCATCAGCATAGCATAGGATGGTTATTTCTTCGCTGCCCATTTTATATCCTTTTAGCAATCTTACGTTTCTTATTATTTCGTCCATAATGATGTTAAAAAGCAGGGGACTTAAGGAATCCCCTTGTCGGATACCGCGACCTGCATCAATCGGTTCAGTCAAGGCGCCATTTATCTTTGCTTGGATCTTATTGTTTCTATAGATGTCCTCTATGGTCTTGATAAGATTGTTCGGAATTTGCCGGTTATAGAGGAGGTGTATAACATCCTTTAACTGCACTCGGTCGAATGCCTTTTCCAAATCAATGAACACATATATGCTGGTCTGTTGTATTCAATTGATTTTTCTGTTATCTGTCTTATGATGAAAACCGCGTCTGTGCATGATCTACCTGATCTGAATCCCTGCTGTTCGTCTTCTAGATTCGTTAAGCTGTTAACTTTATTCGTTATGACTTTTGTTGTTAGTTTCAATGAAGTATTTAAAAGATTTATTCCCCTGTAATTTGTAGGTAGTTTTTTGTCTCCTTTTTTAAACATAACTATAGTTGTGCTGATTCGCCATTCATCAGGTATTTTATGTTGGCATAGTATTTTTTGGATTAAGAATGTTAACTGTTGTGTGAGACGTTGGCCACCATATTTTAGTAATTCGTTTGGGATGCCATCTTGCCCTGAGCTCTTCCTATTCTTTAGTTTTCGAATAGCTGTTTCTACATCACTGGACTCAATTTGTATGTCGTTTTTAGTTACTATTTCTGGCGTATTTAGTTCCACTTGAGGTTCTTCTGATTTGTAGAGTTCTGTTAAGTAACTAATCCAGGTTTCTCTTGTGATCTGATTTGTTTCGATCATTTCGTTGACCTCCTTTCTTTGATTTCTAATAAATCGCCAGATTTGTTTTTGTAGTCCATAGAAGTCACTCTCCATTCTCTTCGAAAAAATCTCCCAATGATGTTGTTTTGTTTGCCTTACTAATGTCGCTGCTTGATTCCGGATTCGTCTATACATTTCGTATGATTCAGGTGTTCGTAATGTCCTATAGTTAAGGTATGCCATTTTCTTTTTTTTGCATATTTCCTTAATCTCTGGGCGGAACCAAGGAGTCTTGATCATTCTAGCCCGGTTTTTTACAGTTCGTGTTCCCAGGGCTTCGTATGCAGCTTCTAACATGTTGGTTCTTAGTTTCTTCCAGGCTATGTTTATGTTATCTTCTTCTTTTATTGGGTCTTTTTCGATTTTTTCTTTCAACCTGTTCTCGTATAGTTGTTTGGTTGGTAAGTTCCATAGTGACTCGATGTTTATTTTCGATTCTTGAGTTGCTCGTGCAAGATTCCTTTGTGGTTTAAACTTCATTCTTATTTTTGCTAATAACAGGCTATGATCGCTTCCTACATTCGCGGAGTTTAATGTCCTAACATCTAGTATTTGGTTTGGTTGGACATATCTGTTAGTAACAATGTAATCAATTGTAGACCTGAAACCTCTGGTGTTGCTATATGTGAATTTGTAGTGCTCTTTGTGGTTATAAAATGTATTGTTAATCCTTAGCTCGTTAAATGTGCACAATTGTGTCATAAGTTCTCCATTATCATTTAACACATTTTCGTTGAACCTTTGTTTAATTCCAGGTATTATTTCGTTTCCGATGCGGGCGTTAAAATCTCCAAGGATTATTATTTGTTGATTACTTGGTAATGATCCGACTAAGTTTTGTAGTTGGTCGTAGAAGGCTTCTCTTTCTTCCTTCGATTTGTTATCTTCGGGTGCATAAATTGACACTATATTTAACTTTTTGTCATCCGCTTCCATTTTTACAACCAAGATTCGTGAAGATATGTATTCACATTCTTGTATGTTGTTTTGGTACTTTTTAGACACTGCGATGGCTACCCCTTCCTTTGCCCTGATTTGTTGTTCTACCCCACTATATATCACTAAGTAATCTTCGTACTGTATTTGCCCTTTGCCTTTCTTTTTGGTCTCTTGTAAGGCGCAAATATCGATGTTATTATCCTTCAGTTCTTTCAGGGTCTCTTGATCTTTATTATTGAATGACTTGATGTTCCATGTAGCCAGTCGCATTATGTGTTCTTTCTTCCATTTCTTTGTCCATTTTCTTGCGTGTGTCGTCATCTGTATTTCCGTCCTGTTCCGAGGCCAAAACTCTTTTCTATGAGCAATTTTCTTTTTTTTTTACGTTGGGTAGGGAGCTAACCTGATCCAACAACCTTCCTCCTTTTCCCGGGCTTAGGACCGGCAACATGATCGCTGATCTGCGATCATGCAGGCGGAGTTCACCACTGATATATAGGATAAAATGCATCCTTGATGTTTATGTGCTTATTTATTTTTTTTTTTTTTGTATTGTTATAAAATTTTGCTGACACTGTTAGAAGATAAATAACCGATCCGGGAAAGTTGGTCCTATGTCAAGCAAGCTTACTTCGAGGATAAGATACAGATCGAACTTTCTCGAAATAATTGTCACAGTAATAAAAATCAAAAACTCTAATTATAAGAAAAACAGATGGGAATGTAGAAAAATGAAGAAAAAAACGTATACCTCTTTGTAAGACTCAAAAGAACACAGATGTATTTATACTGCGCGTGATTTTACTGCATCAATTAGAAACCTTAATTTTGGATATATTGTTTATAAAATTTTGTTTAGTAATTAAAATTACTTACCGCCGCTAGTTAGTAATCCATAAGAAAGCCAGGACCTAAGAGGTTAGTAAATAACTCTTTTTTCAATATGTTCCTTGCTCTTCAGTAGTTCCTACGATGAAAATTCATATTTTTTAAATCATATAAATTGATTTTTCGATTTACGTTTTAATTCTTTAAAGCACGAAATTTTATGCTTATAAATCTATCGAAATTTGTTTTTTTATAATCTGAGAATTTGTATTACATAAAATGAAAGAAAAAAAATTTTAAATAGTCTTTTTAAACTAAAGTTGTATAAGATACATAGATTGACAAGCCATGCTTTGTATAAAGTAATTTTAAATTTTCGTGGTAGTTTAAAAAATATTACTATATGCATTTTTGTGATGAATGGAATGGAATACATTTTTAGCTTTTCTGTTCCTTAAAAATTAAAATTAAATAAAAAACAATTGATTATTATTTTTATTTTATAATAATTTACCTGAATATTATCCGGATCAAATAAAGCTATCGAAGAAATAAAGAAACTTCAGACTTTGTAAATTGGATAATATTTATTACTTATTCTCCAGAATTTTTTAAGTAAATGTTCTGTATTATTGGAAAAAGAGTTAATATTAAGTGAAAACTTTATATGGACTGGGAAAAATCACAGTTTTCAGTATAATTTCTAAATAAAAAAATATTATAATATTCCTCACCTTTGTTACGTCCGTTGAATGTTAAATGAACAACTTCCGTTGATGAAATGATAATATTGAAAAATCCGAGATTTTACTAACATATACAAATATGAAGATAATTTTCTGCTGATATATATTTGTCAACCCGATTTGGTTTACACAGTAGGCCCCGGAGGGATTCGAACCCTCGATCTCCTGTTTATTAGACAGGCGCTTTAACCAACTGAGCCACAGCGCTGATTTTCTAATATATATTTATTTGATAAATGCATAAGTAAAAGCGTCAAAATCTCAACTATTTTAACCTATGATTTTTCCATCATTAAGTTTTATATAATTTTATGTACAATAATAGCTAAAGATTTAAAAAATCATGATAAACTTGCATATCGAAGCAAGATAACGAATTTGAATTATACATGTAACGAAAATTTATTAATTTATCTTTGATGACGAGAAGGTGCGACGAATTTTTGATTTAGCGGAGAAGACGATCGACGGATATTTAACAAGAAACGGACTTCTATACAAGATTGTAGACGACGATATACGACTTGTCGTGCCGAAAACCTTACAATCACAACTCATATGCCGAGTGCACGAGAACAGGCATTTTTTGTCGGAAAAACCGAGGCTCTCTTGAGAAGGGATTATTGGTTCCAGGGCTTTAGGGCCTTGTTGTCGAAATTCTCGTTATCTAGAGGCTACGAACAAGGCACTACCAAAGATAACGTAGACATATATTAGTAAATTGTATATTTTATTTTGGGTATTTGAGCAATATGATATCGAGGAACGTCTCCTGACAGATTTCCCAGTGACAATTCTAATGGAGTACCACAAGTGTTCAAAGTTTGAAAAAATATCTGAGCCTCTAGCCCTCTAGCCTCTCCTTGTTAGAAATATTTTCATGGTAATTGTAAAAACTACTCAATGAATATCAATAAATATTTATATAAATTCCTTTATATAAATACCTTTGGTTAGTTATATTTTATTCTTAGGTATTACTAGATAGTGTACGATTTAGCAAACTGATTCCTCTTATTGTGCCATATTTATTTATCAATATTTATCAATTTTATGTAAGAGCGTGTCGATATTCATTAAAATAAATAAAATCGGTAATAAGATTAGTAGCGAATAATACAAATATTTCCTGTCTATATTTAAAATTACATATTTCATACGCTTAATTTTTTATAGGGTACAACTTGGGCAATCTAACTCTACGTGTTCAAATGCATATCAATGATACTTTGAAATCTGTTTATCTTTTTTTCGAATCTCAATAAAGGTAAATTTATTTATATTTTTATCAAGTCGATATAAAATTTAATATTATTTTCACTAAGCAACAGAATTAATAACAAAACTAATAAGAATATAAAGTTATAGAGTTAACACTATAATTTATTCGTTTCTTCGTTTATCTTTTTCACTTATATAACAATTTATCAAATGTCTACGGACAAATTGTAAACATGTATGGAGTTATAAAATAAAAACGTGCTTATCCGACCTTATATCTCATTTCTCATTCACAAGAAACTTAATAAATATGCGAATAAAGAAGAAGAACCGGTTTGGTTATTCACATCAATAAAGTTAATTATATGTTCTGCGTTCAGTTTGTTAGGCGTTGAGCTCAACAAATTATTATTTTTAGAATAACATTCTTCTAAGTTACTTCATCTTAATTGTTTCATTTTTCTATTTCTCTTACTCAAAGTGATCCAGTGATTAACACAAATTACAGGACGCATCGACGTATACTTCATTGTGCAACAATAATATTATTATTATTGCAATTTTTATTGCCATTGTGCAATAAAACGAGTGCTCGTAAGTATCAAATTTATTTATTTTTCGTACGTTTTCCTCTTTCTCGTAATATGTTTATTTTAATATGAAGGAGTAAAAGATATCTCCCTAATTTTCAATATCTCGTTTTTCTTTTTGTTTCTTTAATTCGTCTTTGTATTATCCTATTAATAATCGTCATTAGTTCGTGCATGTGTTTCTTTTTTATGTAAAACTATTTAGGCGATGCATATTGGTCTCAAATCCTGAAAACGTGGAAAAAGTCAAAAAATCAAGTTTTTCTTTAGAGTTTTAACCATGGAAATATCTATGGTGGACCTCTTAATGTCTTTATCATCGGTTTTTAATAAGTAAATGACTATGCACGCTAGTAATTTTACAGTATAAACGCATTTACGATTTGCTGCGCCCCGAAAATTACGGTCTATTAAAACGCGCATAGTGTAGTTAATATTTGTCCGATTTCAACATATAAATATAGACTTAATTATATTTATTACTTAGAAATTTACATAAAAAAAGATAATAGTCACTAACTGATGCAATATGAGAAAAATGTTTTCAAACGAGCTTATAGTTACGTATACTGCCGCAATTCGCACTCTCCGTTATTGTTAAATGTTCATTGAACCTCTAAAAAAAACCTATATTAAAAAATTAGGTGATTTTAGTTGTATTTTCAGATGTTATGTAGGGCTTTTTACGATATTGCACAACCGTAATGACTTTATACTTTTTTCACCATTTTGTGTAATTGTAAATAAAAAAAATTACAAGCGAATGTAATATAATGAGATAATTTTAAAGAAAAAAATGTTATTAAAACATAAAAAATGAAAAAGAAATTAAAAAATCATCATAATTATTGATTTATCTTTAAATTTTTGTCCGCAATTCTGTTTTTTAACAAAATAATATTAAACTCGTAATCAGCGATCTCGAAACGCTTTATATATATGAGGTACAACTTTCAACGAAATTAAACTACATCTTTTACTTTCGTACACGTTTACGGGATTTGAAATCGGTGAACGTCGTCTCTGGCTTTACAATATTTTATTTACTAAAATTTTAATTCCTATTTCAAATATTTATTTAATTTCACAATAGTGAGAAATCTATTATTTGAAATAGTATGCCAGATAAAAATTATACTAATATTATAGAGTATTGGTTGGACGTAACACTTTATAATTATGGATAAGTTTTTTCTGAGTACTCAACTTAAAAAAAATTGAAAAAAAACGGGAAAATATATTTTTGTGCAAACATTTGCAGACGCCACAGCAATGCATATCATAAACAAAGACCCGCAACAAGCAAATGAGTCGTTATAAAACCAAATGAACTCTTTCGAAGAAAGGTTACGTAATAAGAAAATCAAGGTAAACTCTACTAAGTGTAAACATATCACATTTGCATTGAGGAAAAACCAAATATACCGAAACTACAACTATATAATACAGAAATTTCGCAAGTAACGACGGTCAAGAGAGAGTATTTGGGACTATATCTAAATTCCAAACTAACATTGAAAAAACATATAAATGCCAAAATTGAACGAATTCGTTTGAAAAGGAGACAGAAAGAAGAAATAACAATCTACAGATACGAAAGAAGAATTGATACATACATTGTTCCGTCATTTGCCGGAACATTTAAAAGAATTTATCGCAACGGATAATTCTGATCGTATTCACAAAGAGAAAGATACCAGAGAAAAACTTTTAAAAAAAACTAATGTGTATACTTATGTACGCACGTAAGAAGTTATAATTCTTGGCGTACAAAAACGAATATAACCTCAATAAACTCAAAAATAACTTCAAAAAAATAACTTCAAAGAAAAAAAATAACTTAAAAAAAAAAAATAATAATAATAATTATTATATTATTATTAACATTATTAATTTTTCTTATACCTTTTTAATTTTCCTTGTTAATATATATATATATAAGAAAGAATAAAAAAAATCAAAATTTAGATATCAGTCCACACTAAATATAAGAGAGATATATCGAATTACTTATTTCAAAATCGTTCGTGTACTTTTATATCATAGATCCTTATCACTGTTTTGTTTTAAAACTGTATTGTATTTTATATACTACTTCAGTTTATTGTTTTACACATGCCGGAATTTTTTTAATTTTTTTGCATGTTGCACTAATTTATTAACATTTTAAAACGCTAATATTAAGTTGGAACCTCTAAAATAATTGTTGATTTTATAAGATAGCTTTGGTATCGAAATAAAGGACAATATCTCATAACGTTTATTGGACTAATTAAATAGTTTATAACTACATGTCGCTAATATTTTGTCAAATATTATCGTTTCTTTTTCGGGAATTCTTCATTTAACGTTCTAGTAGTCTAACGATTTAGCAAATTTCTCATAAATGCGCTAGAAATTATATTTTATACAAAACACAGGAAAAACAAATCTTGTAGATATTGTTAAACATATTCTCTTGACATTTTACTATTATAGATCATTTGTATGTATCTGTGTGCCAAAAACTAATAGAAAAGAAACGAATAATAAAACTATTTAATTTGTAAAGGGATTAATCATTAACAAGCACATAATTCTTTAGAAAAATTTAAAGTTTAAAAATAATAATTAATACGTAAAATACCTTTTGCCAAATTTATAGTTCAATTTTTTACTTTTTCTATGTTCCAGATAGAATGATGCTCGCAATCTTTTTAGGTACAATTTTATTTCTATTTGCATTACATTGTTTTATAAGATATAGAAGAGTGGGAAGACTTATAAGTCTAATTCCAGGACCTCACGAATATCCGATAATTGGGAATTTGTATCACTTTCGAATTGAAAATGGTAAGGAATATTAAAATATTTTGACTTAGAAATTATACAGTAAACTGTGATTTTTCTCAGTCGATAAAGTTGTCACTTACTAATAACTTATTACCAATAATAGAACATTTACTTGAGAAATTCTGGAGATTAAGTAATGGGTATTATCCAATTTATAAGCTTTGGATCCTTATTTTTCCTTTAGTAGTTCTACTTGATCCCGAGGACGTTAAGGTAAATTTTATTATAAATTTCATTCATTATAAAAAATACATAGTCAAATATTCTTCAAACCAGCACGAAAATTTAACATTACTTTAAAATAGCATAGCAGGATTACCTATGTATCTTTCTACTGCTACATAACTAAAGTTTATTGTTAATTTTCGCTAATTCATTTTATGGAATAAAAATTCTCAGATAATGATAAAAAAAACTTGGATATTTATAAGAGTAAAATGTCTTGCTTCAAAGAATTAAATGTAAATCGAAAATTATCAATTCATATAAGTTAAAAAATATGAATTTTCATCGTAGGAACTATTAAAGAGCAATGAACATATTAAGAAAGCAGCCTTTTACAAATATCTTAAGCCCTGGCTTTCCTATGGATTATTAACTAGCAGCGGTAAGTAATTTAAACGAATAAAAATAATCTTTTTATTATATATTTAAAATAAAATATACTAAATAATAAAATGAAAAAGGGCACGTTAGTAATATGTCTATATTTGTTTGTGTCTTACAAAGAGAGTTCGTAGCACTTTTTCCTTTTTTCGACATTTCAATCCGTTTCTATTACAATTAGAGTTTCGATTTTAATAATTATAACACATATATCGAGAAAGTTTCACAGTACTCTATCCTCGAGTAAGCTTGCTTGGTAGGAGCAGCTTTTCCGGATCAGTTATTTATCTTTTAACAGTGCAAGCCAAATGTCGTAATAATCAGTAAACTGGAGATATTTCTTAATTACAATTTTTACAATTTTTTTTATTTTTGTTTTTATTTATCTCCTTACTTCTTTACAATTCGTCCGTAGACATCTGGTAAATTGTTAGACAAGTAAGAAATACAGCACTTGGAAGGCATCTCCAATGAGCGAGTGTCGCTGTTGTCATTTATTTTCCGCAGATTTAATATTTTATTCGGTCTTTAGGGCTGATTCTTTTAAGCCTGTCCTGAGAAATCTTTTATATTTTTCTGAGTGGCTACCATTACAACTTAGGCAACTGACGTTTTTATTTCTGCCCTTTTGGGGAAAAAGTATTGTAAGACACTTCTGTGCGAATTTGACACAGGCTGGATTGAGATTTCAGTAATTTTTGTAACTCTTTTCGTTTTTTTGTTGATACATGTGTTATCTTCCGTCTTAAATGTTTAGTGCATTGGTTATAATTATCTTTCTGAGCGTTTCTGAAATGATAGTTTTTACTTTGACTTGGATATCATTCAGGTATTCTATTATATAATTATCTTGTCCAGCAATGTTTAAGGTAGTAGTCTGGTAACTTGAGTTCAAAAAATCGAAAATTTTTTTTTTGCTTAATTTGAAAGTGCAATGTCTTGAGAATACACTGTGAAAATTTCAGACAGAAATTCGAAGTATTTCGGGAGTTATAACGAGTTTCTTAGAGCGCCTCGGAGTCCAACCTTTCAAGTTGACCAACAGCTGCAACCGCTTGGACCCTTCTTTTGTTTGCGCGCATTTTTATACCTGGGTTGACTCTGTTATTCTATTATATATATATATATCTTTACTTTAAAGTATATTCAACTCAAAATTCACAGTACTCGTTAGTATTTGATCGTGCGTTGACACGTAAGCATCTAAGATGGATAGGAAAGGAAAAAAACGTGGTACGAAAAGTCCTGGAGATCAAGGCATCAAGCGAAAATTTCACGGTAATAGATACACTGCTGAAAAAGATGTAACATGTGTGAGCAAGTCTGCTGAAAAATTAAAAAATGAAGAAGATATTGAAGTAGCCATTGATGAGAGCTCAACTTACGCTCTTTTAAGTTTTACTTTAGTATTCAGTGCTTTAGAAAGTGTTCTGATTTGTAAAGCTTGCAAGAGTGATATAAAATTTCTTAAAAAATCTCAAGTTGGATTGGGATTTAACTTGTGTATAAAGTGTAAGTGCGATGAATTCACTACTATTAATTCTTGCCCAAAAGTGAGGAATGCGTTTGAGGTCAACAGACGTCTTACTTTTGTTATGCGACTACTCGGTGTTGGTTTATCGGGTATAAACATTTTTTGTGCCATGATGGATTTGGGACCAGGGTTAAGTAAGAGCGGATACTACAGTATCCTTGATACAATACATATTGCTGTTAAAAGTGTTGCTAAAGTTTTATTTCGTAAAGCAGCACAAGAAGAAAAAAAAAGAAAATGAGCAAGAAGGAAATATTGCAGATGAAATAACAGTTTCGTTCATATATATACGTTTGTTCATCCACCTGCTTTCGATAATGACACTGCAAATCTTTTGGAACCAATTTACGAAGATCTGTCATCAGATGATCTTTTGGAAAGATGTTTAGGAAGAAACACACAAATAATAACGAGGCTTTTAATCATTGTGTTTGGAGTTTTGCACCAAAACATATTTTTGTAGGCCAAAAAACTTTAGAAATTGCTGCATTCACTGCAGCATGTATATTTAACGAAGGATTTTTCCCAGTACTAAAAATATTGGAAGTCATGGACGTTACGCTCGGCCCGTGCGCTGTCGCGTTTGCAAAATCCTACAATAAATCTCGGATTGCAAAAGCGGAAAATGCCACAGCAATGTCATCGAAAGAAGCCCGAAAGAGTCGAAGAGCGGACAAAGTTGCAGAGAATGATGCCTATGAAGAGGATGAAGGCATATTATACGCTCCAGGCATCGACGATTGACGTAAGTATAAGTTTACTTAGGAAAATTTGTTGTTGAACTTTAAACGCGTTTTTCTCAAAACATTGTTTTTCTGGTCGGCCCGGGTCCTAACTTTTTTTCTACTGAACCGATTGCTTTCAAATTTTAACAGGCTGTTCTACACACGTATAGTTCTCGTCGGTACTAAAAAGAATTTTTTCCACCCCTAACTTTTTATTTTACAACCCTTTCTTTGCTAAAATAAAAGGACTTTTTTTTTCAAAGTCCGCCATTTTGTGATTTACGCTTGAAATTTAACTTCGGTAGATCCGACCAGAATGAGATGTATATTCTATATTCTATAGATTAAGAATAATCAAGAATATTTGATTTCAGATGACATCAAGAGCCAAAATCACCCGGGCCACCCATGTGCATTTTTTTTGAGGTTCCAACTTCGAGTGACAATAATGTGGGATGCGAGCACCTCCAAGCCAAACACTTAAATAGGCATTCGTGAGGAGATTGGACGGTGGGCCCTGGATAGCTCAATTGGTTAAAGAGCAGTCGCCCGGAAAGCGGAAGATCCGGGTTCGAGTCCCGGTCCAGTCTGTCCAACGGCCCAATTTTTTCACGAATCCTATAATAATAATAGTTATAAACTATTAAATTTTTTCAAATAAATTTTTTTTTATATTTTCATATGTAAATAAAAACACTCTAAATATTCAAGATAATTCATTTTCATTTTCCTATAAAAAACCACCCTCCAAAAAAGTCATGAAAATAGGCATAAGTTACCAGACTACTACCTTAAAAAAAGTAAAAGAAAGAAATAACTAATTATCAAAGCCACGAGTCGGCAAAATATGCAATAGTTTTATCGTAGGAATGATTGAGATAGGGAAGGTTACGTAAATCGATATACTCCAATTTACTCGTTAATAAAACAATTTGCCTCGTCATAAAAACTCTCACGGAATTGAGAGAAAAGCCGAGACAAGTGAATGCTTTATTGCAGAAGGAAATAATATAAATAAATATTAGTATGAAGATAGACTAGATAGAGAAAGAAATAACGCAAATACGTCTCGAGGTACCTTTTAACCTTCGTATTGCAACTGTAGCACACAAAACACGAACCGCCCGGATATACTAGAACGAGTCTACCCACAAAAATTGGTTTTATCCAATAACTCGAGCAGAGAGTCCTTGATTTTCGCGTAGATGTATATTGGTGGTGGTTTCAATGCTTTTTCTTTTTCTAAATTGTCTTTTGTGTTTTAAGGTTCTGTTGAATAGTCGAGTAGATCGGAAATATTACTTAGGGGAATGTCTTGAAACCATTGTGTTGCAAATATACGTAATAGTTATTGTTGTTGTTTTTCGGTCCATTAATCTTACGCTTTTTTGACTTTAAAATTTTTGAAGACTTGGCGGGTTTCCAATTTTGCGAAGTTTCCGAATCCGTTTGCATATCGCCTTCTATAGACGAGTTTCTATTATCGAGTTTGATTAGTCTCTTTTGTGTATATATTAAATTGGTTCATATAAAATGTCGGATTTTCTTTACATGCGAACGTCTGTCTCTTGGTTTGCATTATTCTTTTGTTTTTGTACTACTTCGTTTATAGTCGTATTGTTCATTGTTAGAGTCACATTTCAACAAAGCAGATTTTCTAAAAAATGTTAAATCTAATAATTTTTTTAAATTTCATAAAGACTTGAATTCAACCGATATATTCGTGCAATTTTCTTATGAGTATAAACTGGGTAATAATACTACAAAGGCTGCACGCAATATAAATCAGGCATTTGGGAAAAATACTGTTGACAAACGTTGGTTGAAAAAATTTCAGTCTGCTGAATTTTCCCTAAAAAAAAACCGCGAAAAAGTCCCGTAATGTCCATGAAAAATGATACTCTGAAAGCATTCATGGAAAAGAATCTTACTGTATCTTCGAAAAAACATGCTTCCAGAAAAAATCGACCATACAACAAGATTGCGAAATCTTTCTGAAATTGGCAAGTTTAATAAAATTGATAGTGAGCATCGAACGAACTAACCGAATGAAATAAGTTGGATCGGTTGAACGTATGCCTATCATTCCTAACCCGATTTTACAAATGAATTTATATATGAAATTGTGCAGCACCCAACTTATTCACCGGATCTTTTCGCTAATAGACTTTAATTTTATCAAATATGACAGGCATCTATGCATTAAAATCTCTTTGGGAAAAGTGTATTGAGAAATAAATAGAATTTATTTTAATTAAATAAATAGATTTTTAAAAAAGACATGCAGTTTTATATATTAACTTTAAAATCCAAAATTTCGTATAAACCAACCTAATACAAGGTTAGATGATCGTTTTGGTTCCATAGTCGGTTGATTTGTTTCGGTATCAGCTATTGTTCGAATAATGAAACTATGGGCGTTATTAACGATTTTAATAGGTTAAATATAGTTTATTACAATGTTCAATGAGTTAAGCCATAAACTTGCACACGCGATTAGCCAAGAGAGTGCACCGTTTTTCCTCACAAGGACATTGGTCATTTAACCCTTGTATATGCGACGTAAACTTAAGGTACGTTAAACTATACCTCAACGTATATACTATTTGAATACTTGTATATACTCGAGAGCGGTATGTAGACACGTTTGTACTTAATAACGAGTAAAAAGGAAAGATCCTTATAATAAAAAGAGAATAAGACGCAATTTGCCCTAAAATATTTGAATAGATTAAATAATATTTTAAATATATCCTAATTTGACAGGTAAAAAATGGCACTTACGACGGAAAATGTTAACACCTGCATTTCACTTCAATATGATTAATTATTACTTTAATAACTTAAATGAGGAATCACGAAATCTTGTCGAATCTCTTAAAAAGGAGGGAGATGGAGACCCTGTTGTCAAAGATTTACGAACATTTATCAGCCAGTACACTCTCAACGCAATATGCCGTTAGTGAAAAAAACAATTTTTTGTATAAATAATTAATAATATTAGTAATGATTTTTTAATTGCCATATCTCTTTTGTAGAAACAGCTTTCGGTACAAAATTGACAGGAAAAAGCAAGCTGGAATCTGAATATCGTAATGCGGTCCATGTTTATGGCAAAATTTTGCATATAGGTAATTGAATAATGTTTTGTTAAGAAACGAAGTCGATCCAATAAAGAATGTGATTTATTGTTCTCTAGACTCGTAAGACCTTGGTACTTCTACGATAAAATATTTGCATTTACACCACTCGGTAGAGTACAAAAAGAAACGTTGAAAACCTTGCACAATTTTTCGAGAAATGTACGTCTTTCATAATAATCATTTATAAGTATTTTTTTCGAAAATATTTAGATTAGGAAAATGTTACTTTTTTTTCAGATAATTGCGGAAAGGAAACGTTTTCATAAACAAACTAATGGAAAATATTTGCAAATCTATGAGAATATTGAGGAAGATGACACTTTTAATAAAGAGAAGGAGAAGGACGATGAAAGTATTCGCATTCTTTAAATAAGAATAAAATTAAATTAAAGAAACAAGGTCAATAAAATTTTTATGTTACAGATAGGCAAAACAAAAAAAGACTTTCTTTGCTAGATCTGCTTATAGCTGCGTTTTGGAAAGATAATCAAATAGATGAGGAAGGAATTCGTGAAGAAGTTGATACTTTCATGTTTGAAGTATGTATTTGTAAATGTATTCATTTAGAAAACAAAAGAGAAGAAACATTCTACGCATTAACATTTTCTAGGGTCACGACACTACTGCAAGTGCACTGAACTTTGCTTTGAGTCTTTTTGCTAAGCACAAAGATATCCAGGTAATGTTTCCAGCAACAATTATAAGTAGAAATTATTAGCAAAAGAAACAATATTTTACATTTAATACTTTACAAAGAATAATCAATTAATTGTAACACTAATTTTAGTAACTTGTTTCTAATACTAATTAATAGTGATATTAACTTTAAATAAAAAGTTTCGTCAGTACTCGAATTCTAGCAAAAATTATTAAAATTTACAATGTTTTTAGGTTTTGCGATTTAAACAGTTCATACGATAAATAATAAATGATGTATTTATTTTTAGGAAAATATAAGAGACGAGGTTAAATCGATTATGGGAGAAGATAATAATTTGACGATATCGTCGTTCCAAGAACTTTCGTATTTAGAGAGATGTTTAAAGGAATCGCTTCGTTTGTATCCAAGCGTCCATTTAATATCTCGGTATATTTCTAAGGATATGCAGCTGAGTATGAAAATAAATGCATTATGTCTTTACGTTAATTTCGTACGTATCCTATTGATTCTTTATTTTATTCATTATGTAATCGTATTAATTTTGTAGAACATTATTTAATTCCATCTAAAACTATGTGTATTATAAATATTTACGGCGTGCACAGAAATCCAGAATATTGGCCAAATCCAAATGTTTTCGATCCCGACAGATTTTTACCGGAAAATATTACAGGGCGACATCCCTACTCCTACATACCATTTAGTGCGGGACCGAGAAACTGTATTGGTAAATGTTTCATGCAGAAATGAAAATCTAAAATTACCCTAAAATTGTCTTTTATTACCTAAAAATTTACGGTAATAAAAGAACAAACAGTGTACGTAATTATAAAAAAAGACTACAGTTTCACTCATACAAAATGCTAATCGTGTAATATCTCAACGAAAATGACTAATCCTTACGAGAAACCTCAGCGAGAACGATGTTGAAACGTTTTCGTTCACCATAAACCCTTGGTAACATTTATGGTTTACTGACGAAGCAGATTTCCGTATTAATGGATATGTTAATAAGCAGAACATGAAATACTGGTGCTCCTACAACCCTGGAGAACGTCATCAAAAACGTTTAACATTTTGATGCGATATTGTTAAAGATTATTTTATGTTTGTGCATATTGCTTTGCCTGAGTTTGCGTTCTGGAAAAAATAGTAAAGAATGCACCAGATAGTAAGTCTAGATGATCAAAGAACAATTTTCGAAAAACGAGCGACGAGGGAACACATTAAGAGAGTTCAGAGAGAATATTGAGTTGTGCATATACTAGAAGGTATTTTTAAGTACTTACTGAAATATTATAATGGTTGGTTGTAAGTTGAAATAGCAAAAACTTTAACTGACACTTATCCGGCGATTGCATTTCAAGACTCAATTAATATTTATTTGAAAATATTAAAAATTGAACTGTACGAATCACACAAAAGTCGAGCACAGTTACAAGGAATAAGCAAGATATGAATCTGTTAAAAGGTAAAAATAATAATCTTGCTTCTTTAAGAAACAAATATTACAATTCTCTTGAAAAATATTTATTCAAAGCATTAAAAAACTTATTCTTTCCGCATAGATGATCAATCATTTTACTGGAAGAGACAGGGCATTATTCTCAACAACGGTTAGAAGAAGCCGACGATACTGAAATTATGAAAGAGTATTGAAGACACCGTCTTCTTTTTATTCACACTAGGAAGAAGTCATGTGCATTAATATTCTATCAGAAAAATTCGAAAATGAATACATCTTAGTTATTTATAAATTATTTTCTACAATAATTCTTATTAAACTATAATCTCTTACAGCTTTTTGACCAATATCAGTATACATTTAAATTTTTGTTTCAGTTTTTGAGATTTCTAAAACTAATTCAGAAAAGCTTAATGCCTATTACTATATTGTAAAAATGTATCTAAAAGGAAGTTTCCATCACAAACAAACGTGGAACGTTGTAAGGCATATAGGTTGCGAAAATAAATCTTTTGTTACGCTAAAGAATTATAATTTCTTACGTGCGTACAAAAGTACACAAACTAGATTTTTGTTTTTTTGGATGATCCAGTAAGATGTTCTAATGGTCACTGCAAAGCACAACTTGCGAAACGGGGTCTAACAAAGATGGCGATAGGTTTATAAATTAATAATATTTTTTTTAATTTTTGTAGAATTCAAGTCAAATTAAATAAAAAATAATTTATAATTATTTTTATTTTATAATAATTTACCTGAATATTATCTGGATCAAATAAAGTTATCGAAGAAATAAAGAAGCTGCAGACCTTGTGAATTGGATAATATTTATTACTTATTCTCCAAAATTTCTTAAGTAAATGTTCTGTATTATTGGAAAAAGAATTAATATTAAGTGAAAACTTTATATGGACTGGGAAAAATCACAGTTTTCAGTATAATTTCTAAATAAAAATATTATAATATTCCTTACACCAACGTCAACTTGAAAATGATACATATTTCCAATTATCGGATATTTGTGGGGTCCTGAAATAAGATTTAAAAGTCTTCACATTCTTCGTTCAATCGTTAGTAAATACGGACGTATTTATTTACCGCTCCTGAGAATATAAGTATTTAAATAATAATTACGTTGAGATACAGTGTAACGTACGTTTGTTTTACATCGCAGACACAAGGGTAAAGTGACCAGTCTCCTAGCGATGTAATACTGCAACCACACGAATAACCGCGTGTTCAAGCCTATGGCAAAAAGGCTTTGACCATGGAAATTAACAACACCCCATCTCTTAAAATAGTTAATAACGGCAGCAGTTATATTATTCGAACAAGAGCTAATACCGAAATAGGAAAACCGTCGATGGAAACAAAACAATACTCTAACCTTGCTCGTACAGAAAAGAGAATAATCAAAATAGATAATAGAAACTCGTGTATGGAAAGTGAAATGGATACAGACTCGGAAGATTCGCAAAACTGGATTCCCGCTAAATCGACCAAATTACAGGGTTTAAAAAACCGGAGGATGGGTGAACCAAAAAACAACAATAATAACTCTTCCGCACAATTACTAACCAAATAGCTTCAAGACATACCCGTTAGCAGCTCATATGATCTACTCGACAAGTCAACAGAACCATAAAATACTACAGAAAAATTGGAAGGAAAAAAAGCAGTAAAACCACCACCAATATACATCGACGGGGAAATATCGACCCTCTGCTCGAGTTACTGGATGAAATAACTGGACAAAAAACTATGTAATAAAACAACTTAAAGACAACCAAGTGAAAGTACAAACTACCACACCAGATACGTTCAGAAAGATAATAAATGCACTAAAAACTAAAACGCGGATACCACACGTATCAAGAAAAAAACGAGAAGAGCTATAAAATCGTTATTCGAGGACTTTATCCCAAGTCCAACATAATTAAAATAAAAAATGAATTAAACAAAATTGGCCGCAAGGTAAGATCAATAAATAATAACAAAATTCGTTTCAACGAAGACGACTTGAACGACAACGGGACACGCTGATTAATTTCTGCGCCAGGAATGAGCTACGGATCAACAACACATTTTATCCACATAAACCATAGCATAAATTCACCCTCGAAAACACTAGAGGATAAAAATCAACAATAGACTACATAATAGCCAATAGGAATATACACCCCACAAAATACTGGACGTCAAGTGCCAATACGATCTGCAAATACGGGAACAAACCAAAACCTGGTTCTTGCGAAAATAAGGAAAAACACGCTTAACATCAAAATTAAATCAAAAAGGAAAACATTAGAAAAACTAAACATAGAACTGTTAAACGATGAATCAATAAGAGAATTGTACCAAAGACGACCACGATACAGCACGAGCCTAGAAAATTTTCGTAATTTGTTTTGTTAGTTTCGGTAATAAAATTATATCGGGATACTTTACATAAGCCTTTGCCAAAAGAAATATTGAACGTAATAAGTAAAAAAAAAAAGAAAAGAGAAAACATTCTCGGACTAAACACTACTATTTTCTCTAAACGAATAACAAATTTAATACTGAACGTTGAAAGAACGTACGTTAATTGTTATTCGATATTAGGTAGTAATATCTTTAACAAAAAAAAATGTTTATTATTTCAATGCAATGATTATTGTATTTTAAAAATTGGTTTTTTACATTTTTTTCTCTTGCAACAATATAATTTTTATATTTAATATTATATCGAAGTATATAATTTACAAATTAAAAATATAATAGGAAAAGGTACTTTTAATATTTATTTTTTCTTTCAATTTTTAATTTAACATTTATTCTCCACTTATGTTACATTATTTATAATTTTATTAATACTATAAGTTATTAAACCTTAATAACTTTTCTACATCCAAAGCGACGATCTAGTTTGTATCCTTCAGGACATTTCCGTGGTGGAGGATTAATGATCGAGCCTTTAGGTTCTGCAGAGCTCGAACCAGTAGCATAACCTTGAACCGTGTTTGTTGAAAAAATGGTGAATATTAAAAATACGCAAATTATTGAAAGAAACGCATGTTGATTATTTCCCTAAAAAATTACAAAAAAACAATATTTTTTACTTTAGAAAAAATTATTCACTTGTTGTTTCATCTTTAAAATATTATTAAATTAATCAGTTAATTCTCTCTAAGTCTCTCTATAAGTGATGTGAGAAAAGTTTAATGAAATCATTTAATTTTCGTTATTAGCATTAAATTATTGCGATACTTACGTGAACTAAGATGGTCCAAAAGAACAGAAAACTCGAAGTTATTCTTTCTATTTTTTTTATAGCTAAATGTTTTATTCTAAATCGATGCAGTTGAGTTGCTCGAATATCTGCTTTTGCTCTATTCAAACATCGTATTTATATCTTAGAAAGTACAATATTATTTTATTGTTTAAAGCGTTATCATGTGTTAAAGAAAACGTTAAATTTAATTTTAGATTTTTACGTGGTTCCAATTTTTCGTAGCACGTTTTTTATTTTTATTATATTTTATTTTTTATTATACGAATTTCCTTGAAAATATTAGTTTGATTACCGACACGTGGTAATTTTGATTACAAAATATTAAAATTTTCAATGATTCATCGTTTTTCTCTTCGTTATTTCTATAAACATTATACTTTGTTAACAAAAATATGTTCCGCAACTGATAAGATTAAAAATAATCTGAAACAAATAATATTTTGTTTCCATTTCTCTAATTTTTATTCTCTTAAATTGTTTTACGAAAAAAAATATCATTCGAAATAATGAAATTACATTTATTTAAATCAGACAAACAAAATTTGATATTTAATAGATCATTATGTAATAATATAAATAATAATAATAACACACGTAGGGTGGGCGGGTAATAATACCCCCTCAGTAATCCCTGCTTGTCGTAACAGGCGACTAAAAATGAAACTTTCAACGGAGGAGATATAAATAATATTAAACATTTAAACTTTCACCAAGTGTACATTTAGTGCAATTTTTCTATATCCGGACAAATATGATAGTTAGTGTCTAGATTATTTTTTTCTTCTTCTTTTAATTACATTTTTATCTCTTATTTATTTAATCTACATATATATATATTGATTTTTATTTTTATTTTTTGAAAAACACGTAAAATTCAAATACTAACGAACTTTAATATATCTATAATATAAATCGCCAATAATTTTTTGCGTTACGAAATAATCTCAATCGTATAAGTGTTATTTTTAACGTTAAAAATTATGCGAAGTTTAAAATTTTACTCGGTTTTTATTAGCGATGATTCGACACTTTTTAGAACGACTTTGTTTCATTTATTCCACGTGTGTCTAATTTTTTATTTGTTTTTTTTTTTTAATTCAAACTCTAAATTTAAATCGGAATTAGAATTAATCGAATTTTAATCGGAAATATACTATTACAAAACTTGAGATCCATTGTTGTAAGACTTAATAGTCTAATCAAATATATAAATATAAAAGAAAAATATTCAATTAAAAGTAATATCGAAAAATTAATTGCTAGAATATTAAGAATATGTTTACCATCAATTTTTATTAAAATATATAAAAATGCTATATATATATATATATATATATATATATGCGAGGTCCCGCTACGCTTATAATTTCTCGATATTATTTTTATTCTTTTGAATTACTTAATCTTTCTTAATACTTTTCAACTCATATCGGGAATACACACGGGTGTGCGACCCGTTTGTCCTCTACGGCGGTACACGAACATTCGAAAAGTTTGGTCTAGTTGTAATCTTGTAATCACATCCGCTGGGCGTTGGAATAAGAAGGGCAGGTGAACGCACAAGACAATACCGGAACCGTTGCCAGGAAGTAAATATAAAACTTACTAATTGTTGCCACTGCGTGAATAACACAAGTGTAACCTCCGCTGTTGTGATTTATTGGAATGCTTGCGAGATTGTGCAAACAAACCTTCACCAGAAAGAAGGGCGGATGAACGCACAAGAAAAAACCGGAACCGTTGCCAAGAAATGAATTTCCTGCGAAAGAAAAAAGCTGGATTACGAGCTGCTGTTAGGCGGATAATGCACGTGTAGCTATCCGCCATTTTGATGCTCGCGGATTTTGTTTAAGATGACGGAGTTCGCCCGCGGGAATGGGTGAAAAGCGAACCCTTAAAGGTAAATATTCGGCCTATGTAAGGAGCCTTTTTTTGGCCCTACGTCTCATATATAAATCTATAATTTTTTAAATCTAGTTCAGAGTTCAGAGGTTCAGTCAAAAATCAGTCAGTTCATTTTTTTTGTTTGATTCTTTAGTCAGAGTATTTCTTCTATTATATTTCATTCATCATTTTTATTATTATCATTCCACTATTAATTACTAATAATTGTTATCCGAATAATTGTAAGTTTGTATTTTGAAGTATGTATGTTGTGTGTGTGTGTGTGTGCTAGCGTGCTGCTCAATGGTTGCGAATACCAATCAGTTTTGGCAATACTCGATTGACTGAGAAACAAAAGAAGAATCTCCAGAAACACGATACTCGTAAGACGATCTGTAAAAATAAGCTACTAACTAAGTTTAAGGACGCATTCTTTGTAAGTAACTGTTTCTAACATAAAATATCTTTAGAACTAGAGCACTGGTGAACAGGAATTGGCATTCACCCCTAATAAATCCTTTGATTTATTCCTCATTCCTCTTGTAATTTACCTATACTCAAACTTTATTCTCTAATTTTACCATTATTGAAACTTTGAGAAAGAGGAGCCTGCCTGGTTCCGGGTATACTCGGTGTACGCAGAGTGTCCAAAACAGACGTTAATAATAAAGTTTAACGTTTTGCGTTTCCGAACGTAACAATATATATATATATAATTAATTTCGAAGAAAAAATATAATATATATATTTTATTACTAGTCGACATCTACCATTTGCATCAGATTTATGTCCAGGTGGATAATTTCTTGATGATACTCTAATAGCAGGTAAAATTTTTCTTTTAACATTTCTATCTCTGATCGTGATCGTTGCACAAGAGATGCAAATCAATATTTGCAAGGTATTGTTACAAAATAACGCATATTGATAATTTTCTGTCTAGTAAATAAAAAATATTTTATATTTTCTCTTTTCTCTCTCTTCACATATTTTATTTTAATTCTATCTGCAAACTTAGAACAAACTATTGACACTATTAAAATCATTAAATAATAATCCAAATTTAATCGATTAATTATTAAACATCGATGTAATATTTTTGTTTTGATTGTTTAACCCGTGGGGAAGAATTTGTACTTTGGGTCGAATTGCTTTAATGAATGCGATGTTAGGGAAATTGCTAGGGCACGCAAAGGCGTGCAGAGCAAGGTTGGAGTGTTGTGCCTTACCTTTTACTACTTGCTGTTTTCCTCATGATCATTAGAATGAAATAAAAGAACAAGCGAAAGTTAATCTAGTAGTCAAATAAATTATAATGGAAACACAATTCAGTGGTTGAAGATTAGACAAGCGATGCTTAAATCCGGTAGTTACTATAAGAAATAATCGAAACTACCTAAATTCGTTTATCTTCAAATTTATTCTCTTATATTACCCATCAATCTTAACACGTCACTCAATAAATCCCAGGTTTGACACATATATGGCAACATTGTTGACAGACCCACGTGATTTCCGGTTAGCACTAACCTTCAAAAAGTACGTGTCAAAATTTCATGGCATTCTAACCGTTAGTTTATAGGTTAAGTCGTTTTAGTGACCCCCGTTCTTTAATTTTCAAGACAATGGACAGAAAGAAATTTCGTGTGTTGATTGAACACTGTTTTTTGATGGGAAAAAATCCTTTTGAAGCAAAACAGTGTCTAAATAAGCATTATGGACAAGCACCGATGATGCTGAACGCTCTGGTTGCCAAAAATCGGCAGTTGGTCCGGAAAATATAGAAAATGTCCATAAAATAGTTTTAAAAGACAGTAAAATGAAGTTGCGTGAAATAGTTGACACCTTGATGATGTCAGAAGGTAGTGTCTTTACAATTTTACATGAAAATTTGGGCAACCGCAAATTGCCTTCGAAGTTCACACCTCACACCGGACCAGAAACAATCCAACGCGTCGGCGATTCATAGCACTGTTTGGAGTTGTTACAGCGAAATAAAAAGTATTTCTTGTGTTGGTATGTGACAATCGATGAAACATAGATCCACCACTACACGCCTGAATCAAAAAGATCATCATCTGAGTAGACAGCAACCGGTAAAGTTCGTCCAAAGCGACCAAAATTTTAAAAGTCAGCTTGCAAGGGTATCGAAAAGTAAGAAGAGCGTTAAAATGAATGTATCACTCTTGAAGGAGAGTATGTTGATGAATAAAGTAGAATTTCTAAAAATTTATACGAAATTAATACGAAGTCCGAATACAGTCTTATTAATTAAAATGGAATACAGATTTATTAACGAAAACGGAAATCAGACTTATTATCGAAATTAAATACGGACTTATTAGTAATACTTAATACAGACTAACCGACTAATACCGACTTAATAACTAAAACAGAAATACTAGATTATAAAAAATTATGAATAATCCCCGTCCATTTTCCAAAACGTAGTTTCTTATTAGTTACATTGATGCCTACAAGGCTTACCGGTTTACAGAATTAACAAAGAGTATACCTTATGGGGGTAAAGTCTAGACTACTTCAGTTCGACGAATTTCTATGAGTCTGCGTCTATGGGAAGGAGATTTGATCCTTTTTCAAATAGTTATATTTCTTAAAAACGATGATATAAACGTAATCTCTAGGATATTTACATTAGGTTATGCGTATCTATTATTTATGAACGATACAGCACTTCTTCTTCTTATTATTATTATTAGGGGAATTCGTCCTGTTTTATATTAGCTATATAGTTCTCTTTTTAAGGCGTTTGTTGTTCCTGTGACGATGATGTCCAGCTTTTATGCCACCTTTTTCGAGGTCTTCCAGGTGATCTCGTTGTCCTTATTTTTTCATTTTCTGCCACCTTTGGCAGCCTACCGTCATCCATCCTATCTACATGGTCTCGCCACTTTCTTCTTCTCCCTCTTATCCATCTTACCACGTCATGGGTCTCAAATTCTTTAATTATCTCTTATTATCTGTTTTCTTCTTCTATCTCTTACAAGGGGACCTTACACTGGGATACCATCGGATTTTAACGAGCTTTGGTATATTAGTAGTATACTTTTAGGGTGTTATCGTGGTAAAATATTATCGTCGAATGCCCTGCTAATTTTGAAAAAAATACTTTTAAAATTTTTATTTTGTTTTTATACATATTTATATTATTTTATATTCGGCCGTACAACTAGTGGCGCGTTAGCGTAAGTAGTAGCATTCTCTCTTCTTGTGCCGCTAGTTAGTGTTCGATCGTTCATGGGGGAAGTTTTTTTTAATAATTTTTTTCTATCTTTTTCTAAATTTTTTCTTTATATTTATTAATTTTTAAATATATACACGAAAGAAAAAATTATTTATTAGTGAAAAATTACGAATAATAAATTTTTTAACATCTTGCGTAAATAATAAAGGAAAATTGATTACTTGTATTACAGTAAACATTTTATTTTTTAACAGGTATATGAAAATATACGATTGTTATTTGTTAGTATATTGAAGATTAATCTATTCTCACCATATCAATTATTGTATACAAGTTTTTTTCCTAAGCTTTTTCTCGTAGTATAGTAACACTATATTGTAAGTTATACTCGGCGGATTTGCATTCTACTTCTAAACACCGCTATTCCTCGCATAATCTTCCGAACATACGTTCATGTGCAATAGCAAGATCTCCCTCTATAATGTATATTTTCCTAAGTTAATATTATGGTTTTTGTTAGTAGATTTATTTCTACCTTTCATTATAAGCTACTGTATATTCCGAAACAAATAAAGTCTTTAAAAAAAAAAAAAAACTGGTGTGTGTATTTATGTACGCACGTAAGAAGTTATACTTATTTGTCGTACCAAAACGAATATAACCTCAATAACCTCAAAAATAACTTCAAAAAAATAACATAAAAAAATATAATAATAACTATTATTATTTTCATTATTAATTTTCCTTGTTAGTTTTTAAATTTTCCTTGTTATTTTTAATTAATGCTATTTTTACTATTATTATTATTATTATTTTACTTTTATTTTTACATAGAATATAGTTGATAAAGAAACCTGTTTCCCCCTCCCTGCTGGTTTATCGATAATATTCGCTAATGTTAGCTGATTATTTTTCTTTTATTAATGTATTTTTATTCGTTTATTTATTTATATTATATATATATATATATATATATATATATATATATACGTGACCAGGTAAAAGGGAGAGGATTGGAAGTATGAGAAGATAAGCCTAAGAACCCCTTAGCCTAAGAAATCCTTAAGATTTCCTATCTTAAGCACTGGTCCTCCAGCTGTTGGAGGGGGAAAAGGAGACGCAGGGCGGTCCTAGTCCTTTTTCAACGACCCAACATTGGTCATCAACCGTCTTACTTCCAAACCTAAGTTATACCTTAGAGTGGGAGTATGTCTAAAAGGTTCTCAGAATCTCCCAGTCTAAACCACCACGTGTTATTTGTTTAGAAACAAATGCCCGATCCTTTCTCTTAAGAGGGCCTTAACCCACAGGTCTTATAACGCTATAAATCTTTCATCTTTCTTCTGTAAACTAAAATTAGATTAACGTATACCTACTCTAAACTAATATTAATTCTTAAAATATTTCTTACAGTAATAAAATTATATCGGGTTACTTGATATAAGCCTTTGGAAAAAGAAATATTGAACGAAAAAGGTAACAGGGACTCTTTCAGAGGTTTAGTGACCTTTCTGTAGGTATCAGATGAATTGACTTGCACTTTGACATGATTGTTATTCAATTGCTTTAACGTGTACTCATTTTGATCTATTTCTTTCTATAGTTCAATTAGCAGTACATTGATCTGAGCTTTTATATGTATTAGTGGGGGTTTCGGTTGTAGAGTTTTTCTATCCGTTGTATCCTTCCCTGGAAGTTCTTCTACTTTTTGTAGATTGCTAAATTGATTGCTCACTGGTGTTTTGCTATTTGATGGATTGAATTTCCATTTCTTCGTAGCGTCATCTCTAGTGTTAAACTCATCAAAATCCATATACTCTGACGTTGTTTCTAATTTCCGAGATTTCCATCGATTGTTAATAGCATAATTTTTATCATTTTTGATTAAGTTTAGCTTTAAATTTATATTCTGTTCCAGTATGGATTCAAACTTGCTGTTACGGCAAGTTTGTTTATCTCACACTACTACTAACTGCCAAAGTATAGAAAGATTAACAATACGGGTATATCTATTTGTTCTTCTAACTTATTATGGCTTCACGTAAACACTTATTATTGTTTCTCGTAAACAGGTCTTATCGCTTCGAGTGCTAAATAGCTAATGCAAGCACGTACGTTAATTATTATTCGTTGAATTAGGTAGTTAACGCATTAAAGAAAATAATTGTTTATTTTCTCCATACAATGAATATTGTATTTAAAATTGTTTTGTTTTTACATTTTTTTTCCTTGCTACAATAAAATTTTTCTTTTTTACCATTATATCAAAATATATAACTGAAATATAAAAAATATAGTAGCAACGATACTTTAAATATTTTTTTTTTCTTTTAATTTTTAATTTAACATTTATGCGCCACTTGTGTTACATTATTTATAATTTTATTTATTTTATACATAAATGAATTTCATATATAGTATTGTAATAATATTTTTATATTAATATAAATTTCTCAATTCCTTAATTTATCAAGCAACAACTCGACATCTCTTTCCAACAAGTATTTTGCCAGGAGGACAAAGTATTGGAATATTGATTATGCTGGCTGTAGGTTCTGCGGATCTCCTATCATATGTATAACCGTCAACCATGTTTGTTGAAAAAATGGTGAACATTAAAAATACGCAAATTATTGAAAGAAAACGCATGTTGATTATTTCCCTAAAAAATTACAAAAAAACAATATTTTGTATTTCAGAAAATATCATTCACTTGCTTTTTCATCTTTAAAATATTATTAAATTAATCAGTTAATTCTCTCTAAGTCTCTCTAAGTGACGTGAGAAACGTTTAATGAAATCATTTAATTTTCGTTACTAGCATTAAATTATTGCGATACTTACGTAAACTAAGATGGTCCAAAAGAACAGAAAACTCGAAGTTATTCTTTCTATTTTTTTTATAGCGAAATGTTTTATTCTAAATCGATGCAGGTGTGTTGCTCGAATATCTGCTTTTGCACTATTCAAACATCGTATTTATATCTTAGAAAGTACAATATTATTTTATTGTTTAAAGCGTTATCATGCGTTAAAGAAAACGTTAAATTTATTTTTAGAATTTTATGCAGCTCCCATTTTTCATAGCGCGTTTTTTATTTTTTATTATACGAATTTCCTTGAAAATACTAGTTTGATTACCGACACGTGGTAATTTGATTACCAAATATTAAAATTTTCAATGATTCATCGTTTTCGCTTCGTTATTTCTAAACATTATACTTTGTTAAAAAAAATATGTTCCGCAACTGATAAGATTAAAAATGATCTGAATCAAATAATATTTCATTTTCATTTCTCTAATTTTTATTCTCTTAAATTGTTTTACGAAAAACAAAATATCATTCGAAATAATGAAATTACATTTGTTTCAATCAGACAAAAAAATTTCATATGTAATAGATCATTATGTAATAATAAAAATAATAATAATAAAACACGTAGGGTGGGCGGGTAATAATACCCCCTCAGTAATCCCGTCTTGTCGTAAAAGGCGACTAAAAATGAAACTTTCAAGGAAAGAGATATAAATAATATTAAACATTTAAACTTTCACCAAGTGTACACCTAGTGCAATTTTTCTATATCCGGACGAATGTGATTATTAGTATCTAGATTATTTCTTTTTCTTCTTCTTTAAATTAAATTTTTGTCCGTAACACTGTATGAAAAACGTTAAATTCAAATACTAACAAACTATAATATATCTACAAAATTAATCGCCAATAATTTTTTTGTGTTACGAAATAATCTCAATCGTAAAAGTGTTATTTTTAACATTAAAAATTATGCCAAGTTTAAAATTTTACTCGTTTTTTATTAGCGATGATTCGATACTTTTTAGAACGACCTTGTTTCATTTATTCCACGTGTGTTCAATTTTTTATTTGTTTTCTTTTTTTAATTCAAACTTTAAAATAATTCGGAATTAGTTTTAATCGAATTTAAATCGGAAATTTACTATTATTACAAAACTTGAGATCCATTGTTGTAAGAGTTAATAGTTTAGTCAAATATTATAAAAAGTAAATATTCAATTAAAAATAATCGACAAATTAATTACTAGAATTTCAAGAATCTGCTGTACCATCAATTTTTATTAAAATATAAAAATGATATATACATATAAATTACAAATTTCGAAGAAAAATATGTAAAATATATATACTTTTATTACTAGTCGACATCTATCATTTACATCAGGTTTTTGTCCAGGTTGATATGTTTTTAACATGTCTATCTCCGATCGTAATCGTTGCACAAATGATGCAAATCGATATTGTGCAAGGTATTGTTACAAAATAACACATATTGATTATAATTTTCTCTGTTTTGTAAGTAAAAAATATTTTATATTTTCTCTTTTCTCTCTCTTCACATATTTTATTTTAATTCTATCTGCGAAGATAGAACAAGTTATTGACACTATTAAAATCATTGAATAATAATCAAAATTTAATCGATTAATTATTAAACATCAATGTAATATTTTTGTTTTGATTGTTTAACCCGTAGAGAAGAATTTGTACTTAGCGTCGAATTGCTTTAATGAATGCGGTGTTAGGGAATTGCTAGGGCATGCAAAGGCGTGCAGAGCAAGGTTGGAGTATTGTGTCTTGAGCCTTGTGCATGGGTAGGACGCATAATTACTTTCATTTAGGACAGCTACATATACAGATCGTTTATGCGTAGACATTACGCCTTCTAGGCTTTTGTGACGTTCCACCACTTTTTACATCACGTTTTTCTTCCTTTGAAATACTTTCGCCCCTACCGCCTTATCTTTTATTACTTCTTCTTCTCGCTGTTTTCCTCAAGATCATTAGAATGAAATAAAAGAACAAGCGAAAGTTAATCTAGTAGTAAAATAAATTATAATAAAAACACAATTCAGTGGTGTAAGAATAGACAAGCGATGCTTAAATCCGGTAGTTACTATACGAAATAATCGAAACTACCTAAATTCGTTTATCTTCAAATTTATTCTCTTATATTACCCATCAATCTTAACACGTTACTCAATAAATCCCCGGTTTGACACATATATGGCAACATTGTTGACAGACCCACGTGATTTCCGGATCGCGCTTACCTTCAAGCAAAAATTTCAAAAGTCTTTTTTACATTTTATTCCCTTGCTACAATAAAATTTTTCTTTTTTAACATTATATCCAAATGTATAATTTACAAATTACTAATATAATAGCTAAGATACTTTTAATATTTTTTTTCTCTTTTAATTTTTAATTTAACACTTATTCTCCCCTAATGTTACAATATTTATATTTTTCATTATATTTTACATAAATGAATTTGACATATAATATATATTGGAATAATATTTTTATATTAACATTTATTTTTGATTCTCTAATTTATCCAATAACTTTTCGACATCTAAAGAAATGATCAGGTTTATATCCTTTACGACCCTTTCGATGTGGCATAATAAATATCTGGCATTTCAGTTGTGCAGAGCACGATCCTATTGCATAACCTTGAACCGTTTTTGTTGACAAGATGATGCACATTAAAATTACGCAAATTATTGAGAGCTGTTGGTAATAGGAGTAATAGTACACACGACGTTACGTTTGCTTCGCTCTGCGATTGGCCAACTCCGTATTAATTTGTATTAGCACTCCCTTCTGACGCCTTCTATGTTCTGTTACGTGGTTACATTTCGTCTGTTCCCACTCTTATACCTGTGCAGAGAAAATGCAGATCCCGAAAAGCAAACGAACCGCTGGAAGCGAACGGCACGGAGAGCGTGTATTGTGCGCGGTTGCCAAATCACAGAAGGGATTACGTACAGAGGAGAATATGTTCGCGGCAACATGTTGCGTAAATAGCGGTGCAACGTCGCACCTTTGCAGACGGCTACGAGACATTACCGAAGTGAACGTTAGGAAGCACGGCATATAATCCAGTCGGCCAAGAAAAAATACAGGGTTTGTTTACGACTTCCAAAAAAAATTGCTCAAAATTAAAAATTTTTTTTTTAATATTCAGAAAAATATGTAGATCATTTTCACAGAAAAAAATCGCAGAAATTCAATCGTTTACGAAATAGCCATTTTGCAAGTAGCTTTAGATTAAAATATCTCAAAAACTAATAAAAAGTAGTCGAGACATGCTGCGTATGAAATTTAGAGAAAAGAATAACAAATCGAACGAGTAAAACCCGATTCCTCAACGACTAATAGTTTACGAGTTATGAATTTTTTAATGAAAAATATAGGCGCCGAGTGCGAGCGCTTGTAAACAAATAGCTCTAACTCGGCGAAAGATCCATTAATTAAAAATTTTCTTTTTTAAATTGTAACTTTAATCTAGCTTTATAATGAAAAAGCTCAAAAAAGCTCAATAAATGTTTGGCCATTTTTATCAAAAAATGAATTTTAGTTTTTTGGCATTAAAAAATAGTCAATATTGAAAAACAAATTTTTTTTTAATATTGACAGATTCTATAGACCAAAATGCGTACGGCTAGCTAAAAATTAAATATAAAAAAATTTTTTTTGAATGGAAAAAAGCAGTTTTAATATATTCAATTTTTCTGCCGCTTACTCCGAAGCCAATGAGTAAGACAAAAGTCACACTCTTCGGATCTTTCATATGCTGCACGGCGCATGCGCGAATCCCCACTAGTGGTAATAAACGAGATTAGAGGCAGTGAGACTGCATTTCTTTTTTTCTTAGTTTCGTTTCTTAGTTTTAAAAAATCGGTACCACAATATAGGTATTAAACGACTCGGAATTTCATGAATCGGATAAATACACTATCGTGTGGAGAACTTTTTTTTCAACAAAATTTCTATTTCTTATAAACAATAAGATAACTAATGAACAAAAATTTTGATTAAACAACAGTGGTATCAAACTACTCGAAATTTCATGAATCGGATAAATAGACTATCGCGTGGTGAACTATTTTTCAAAAAATATTAATATTTTTTATAAACGAGTTAATTAATGAAGAAAAACTTATGAAACCCATCCAGGTATTCACGTATAGAAGAATCTTGATTTTAAATATTGCATATTTTATTTTGGCAGTAATCACGTGACGTGAAGGACAACAGGGCTTAAAAGAGTAATCATAATAGTTTCAGGTATAGTTTTAAAACTGTACACGTTACAAAATCCGGACCGGTGTACGCGTGAATATCGGGCTGAAGGAAAAAGGTGAAGAAAAATAAAAACTAAGACCACTAATAAACACTCGCTGGAGCGCCAAATTTGAAAAATAATTTTAATGTATAAAAAGAAATAAATAATTTTAATGCATGCAATTGTATAACAAATAATGTTTTAAAGCTTTATTCTCAAAATTGGCTGGGCATTTGACGAAAATATTTTACCAAATAACACCTTAAAAGTATACTACTAATATACCAAAGCTCGTTAAAATCCGTTGGTATCCCAGTGTAAGGTCCCCTTGTGAGACCTGTAGAAAAATAACGGGAATATTGAAATCATCTAACGCTAGTTTTCATACATGTGGGATTGGAATAAATATAGAAACAAGAGGCGTTGAAATATGAATATTCAAGAATAATCGAGAATCAGGAAAAAGTTGTTTTTCGGTTAGGTATAGGTATAAGAATTGTTTTCCTTTATTATTGTAGTATGAAGGGAATGAGAGAGTATGTATGTATGTATGTATTTAGCGTGGATGCGGGGAAGACAAAAGGAAGAAAGGATATAAGGTGAGAGAATGGGCAGAGGAGTACGAGTTGGACGAGTGTAATCTGAGTATATTGATGAGTTTAATGAGTATGAGTTTGATGAGTTTGACGAATGTATTAACGAGTGTAAAGAGTATCGACGAGTGTAAGAGTTGAAAAAGTAAAGTAAGAGTTTAAAGAGTAGAGTAACAATATCAGAGTAAAGAGTAAATTAGAGTATCAGTAAGTTAAAAAACTATTTCAAAACAAGTCAACAATCGTTTTATGTTGTTTTACAAAACGTACATCACTCTATTGATCTGAAAGACCTTAAAGATGAATTTCAAAAGCTTAGGCATGAGATCGTAAACATAAACAAAATTAGACACAGAGTTACTCATAACCAACTTTCAATTTTCTATATTCACTTAAAGCAAAAATCAAATAAAAATACAATAGATAATATAAATCGTCTAAATAATATTATCGTTAAACATTCTTTTTTATTAATAGAAGAAAATACAATCAATTCTCAGCAAGCATTATGAGTAATTTATGCTGACGTAATGCATTAACAATAATGGCAAGAGATGATAAAATGGTAAATGTAAACATACAAAATTCTATCAGCATAACAAGATAATTGATAAGCCAAATCTTGTTTCTAGATCAGAAGGGTAGAACCTTCTTAACCTAAGTACTAAACCAGTATTTTCTAACAAATATGTTGCTAGAGGATTTCGATATTTGTCTAAACGGAAGTTGTAGTGTTCACTGATATTTGCAATGTCTTCTTTTACTGTAAAAATTCTTAAGTCCTTGTAAATTCTTTCATTTGTTTTAACCATAAGACATTGCAAATATTCTGCAGGGTTTTTGACTAAAATCTGTGAAGAATTTCAATATTTGAGTTACCAGAGGTTCCCTACAGTTGAATTCCGTGTCAGTCTGTTTTCCAGTACCTTAACTAAATATTTGACTAAATCTTTAGTTTGTAAAACTGCTTAATTTCTGGTCACAGGAGGACATGTGCGCTTACGCAGCGTTAAGGTTACACGTACTAATTTATTTTCATTAATGTTGATTCGCCACTTTTGGCATAATTTTTCTAGCACGTGCAGATGACGTTGAAGGATTTCAATCCCGTTTTGAGGATAGTCATCTGATGCTAACAAAGCTGTGTCGTCCACAAATGAAGCCGTTGTTATCTCATCTGAGTTAGTTAAATCTGCCTTGTAAATTACGTATAATAATAGTTTTAGTACACTGATTTATGGGATACCGGATAGGATTGGAAAAAGTGTGGTGAAGTAATTTAGGTACCTTAGGACGAATTTTTTGTCAGTGAAGTAAGATTTGAGGATTATGTAGAAAGGATACAGCAGCGTTTACTTGAGTTTATACAATAGTCCAGTGTATCACATTATATCGAAAGCTTGTCCAAAGTCCAGTAATATTGTTAAACAGTATTTTTTCTGTTTAAGATTTCGTGATATATTACGAATTAGACTTTGCTCGATTATTCAAAGCCATTTTCGAAACCCGAAATGATGCTTACAGAATGTCGGGGTACTTAATACTTTAAAGAAACAATTAATTAGCATTTTGTCAAACAATTTGTAAAATGATGATAAAAACCTGATAGGACAATATAAGGTAACTACATGTACTAACTTATAAACAGTTTTTATCTAAATATCATAATTAATTATGCATTCACTTTGTACAAAATTTAAATAAATAACAATATTATTCTCGAAAAATATATCATTTTTTTTTCGTCTAATTGTTAGAAACATTTGTTGAAAACAAAAAAAATGTTCATGTCTTTAATATAAAAATAATATCTTAATTGTGTGTAATTGTTGTCCAAAAAAAGATGTTTGAAATTTATCGATAACGTGCAGGAATATTCTTTAACGATAGAAACACAGCTTTTTTGCTTACTTAAACTTCTTTTAACCTTTGCTAGTGTAATATTTTCAATGGAATTTCCTTGTTCTTAAATAGCTGATGATAAAACCTTACTGGTTAAGAACTTTTCTTGTTCTCGTAGAAAATGTTATAAAAATGTGATATTCTTTGCTTTTCTTCTTCTTCGTGAATTATTGAAGACTACTACACTAATTGCGATATTTTTTTTGCTTATTCTTTTTTATTTGTTTATTGTTTAAAGTCCTGTAGTAAACTTAGGCTTTCTTGTTTACTTTGCAAAACAAACATTCTTTTTTCCAGTGCAACACCCACTACTACCGCTTCCTCGAATGATAATCTAGGAGATCTAATTAAATGAGTTCTTATATCAACGTTACGTATTCCATTACGAAACTTTTCCGATAATCTTTCTTCTAAGTGACTTGTAAAGTTGCACTTATTATATATTTTCCGTAAGTTATCAGCATATTTCCCTATCGTTTCTTGTTCATACTGATTTCGACACATAAAACGTTTCTTGTGCACATCATTTTCATAGGACGAATTAAAAAAATGAAGATAATAGCTTATAATATCTTCGTATGAAAGTTCGGAGAATTTTTCAAAAAAAAAAGTCTGCTTAACACTATTATGGACATCATTATCTACCATTTCATTGAAGAATTTAATCATTTTCCTTTCTGGTACCCCAACAACATCCGCTACATACTCAAATCTGTAAACATCCCACTTCTGAAATTTGTAAACTCCCAAACACATAAGAACATAAGACTAACTAACTGCTACTTCCTACTACTCAGCACATAAGAACATAAGATTAACTAACTGCTACTTCCTACTACCACCCGTAATGTCCGACTGCCCTTTATACTTTTCCGTCGAACAACGGAGCATCGGCCCCCCTCCATGGGTGACGCATACAGCCTCGGTTCCCTACACTTAATCTTAAGAGTACCGATATCCTAAGTAAGCATCCGCACGCACTCACACTAGTGCAGGCGCCAACGTGCACGAACCTGCATGAGACGTTTACAAATCTATTTAACCATTCATAAAATACTTCTTTGTGCTCTAAATTATAAACATGAATCATAGAAAGAGCTGAATTTAGATAATCAGATATATTATTTATTTTGTTAAATTCAATAGCTTTTGCTACCATCTCATCGAATGATAATCCAGGTGTTTTACTTAAATGATTTCTTATATCATCGTCGCGGATTCCATTAAGGAATTGTTCGCATAATATTTTTTCTAATTGATCCTCATAATTGCACTTCGTATACATTTTTCGTAAACTATCAGCATAATTTTCTATCGTTTCTTGTTCATACTGATTTCGACACATAAAACGTTTCTCGTGTACATTATTTTCATAGGGAGAATAAAAAAAACGGAGATAATAGCTTGTAATATCTTCGTATGAAAGTTCGGAGAATTTTACTGAAAAAAAAGTCTGCTTAACTTTATTTTGACATCATTATCTACCATTTCGTTGAAAAATTTAACCTTTTTCTCATCTGGTACCCTGACAATATTCATAACATATTCAAGTTTATTTAACCACATAAAATATATCTTTCTTTTCTTGATTGTACATATTAATCATAGGGAGAGCTAAATTTACATAATCAATTACTCCATTAGATTTTTCAAATGCAATGGCTTCTACTACCGTCTCATCGAACGATAAACCAGGTGTTTTACTTAAATGATTTCTTATATCATCGTCGCGGATTCCATTAAGAAATCGTTCGCATAATATGTTTTCTAAGCGATCCGGATAATTGCACTTCTTATATATTTTTCGTAAGCTATCAGCATAATTTTCTATCGTTTCTTTTTCATATTGATTTCGACACGTAAATCGACTTTTTTGTAAATCGGTTTCATTGGATGAAGCAAAAAAACACATATTATATCTTCGTATGCAAGTTCAGAGTAGTTGAAAGAAGGGAACGCATGCTTGACACCCGTATGGACATCATCATCCACCATTGTGTTGAACAATTCAACCATTTTATTATTTGGTACTTCTAACGTATTGCTACATACTCAAATTTATTTACCCATGTAGAAAAAATTTCTTCTCCCTGTAGTTTAAAAATATTCATTATTGAAAGAGCTTTATTTCGATAATAAGATATTTGATTAATTTCGGGTAATAAATCCTCATTGTTCATTGTTTTCAAATAAGAGAAAGCTTTTTATCACTAATTGCTCGGAAATGGATAAACTTTTGAAAATTCTTCGTTCAGTCTTTTTTTCGCTTTCTCCACTAACTTCAATACACTTTATACACTTTTCATAAAGTAAATGAAAATAATTATTTCTTAGAAACACGTATATGTTTTATATTTTCTATTATATTATTTACATTTATATATAAGTATAGGATCTAAGTGGTGTAATGTTTATCAATATAATTTATAAAAAAAGAATTAAAAATTTGTGATGAGAATAAACGTACTAATATTCAATTTATATCTTAACGGTTTAATATGCTTAACGACTAACTATTTAAATCTTATTGCTTTTAGAGATAGAAGCTAAACGGGGAATTTATTCAGCGTCCTACATTAGTCTTTGGTAGAGATAATAATAATAACGGACAATAATCATAATAAACATTTCTTGAATATTGAAAACTCGAACGTTAATAAAGTTTATAATTACATTATTATTATGCCGATGTTGTATTTCATAGATTCTTATAGATTTAAAGCCAAAAGTAAAAAAAAACTGGTGTGTGTACGTAAGAAGTTATACTTCTTTGGCGTATCAAAACGAATATAACCTCAATAACCTCAAAAATAACTTCAAAAAATAACTTAAAAAAAAATAATAATAATAATAATTATTATTATTATTATAATCATTATTATTTTTTCTCGTTACTTTTTAATTTTCCATGTTTATTTTTTAATTAATGTTATTATTATTATATCATTATTATTATTATTATTAATTTTCTTTTTACATAGAATATAGTTGATAAAGAAACCTGTTTCCCCCTCCGTGCTTGATGATCGATAACATTCGCTAAAGTAAGCCGATTATTTTTCTTTGATTATTATACTTTTATTCATTTATTTATTTATTTAATTTTATAAATATATATTAGGAGTACAAATAATTTTCCGCAGTTTTTTGTCAAAAAAATAATATTTATTGTGACAGAACGGTAGTTTAAATTTAATCGAAGTATTGTCCATCATTAGCAACTACTTTTTCCCATCTTTCAGGCAGAGTTCAGATTCCATGTCTGAAGAACTCCTTATTTTTTGAGGCTATCCACGAATCAACCCAATTTTTGGTATCATCGTATGATGTGAACCGCTGCTCCGACAGAGCATGTGCCATTGACCGGAACAGATGATAGTCGGACGTCGCAATGTCTGGTGAATACAACGTGTGGGGTAGTACTTCCCAATCAAGTGTTTTCAAATAGTTTTTAACCGAAACCGCTACATGCGGACGAGCATTATCATGTAGAAGAATAATTTTGTCGTGTCTGAAGTAGTATTGAGGGCGTTTTTCCTTTAGAGCTCGGCTCAATCTCATCAATTGTATTCGGTAGAGAGTTCCAGTGATTGTTTCGCTTAGATTAAGCAACTCGTAATACACCACACCCAGCTGATCCCACCAAATACACAACATGAGTTTTCTTCCATGAATATTCGGTTTTGCTGCGGATATTGACGCGTGGCCAGGTAGTCCCCATGATTTTTTCTTTCTGGATCATCATAATGTATCCACTTTTCATCACCAGTGACGATTCGATGTAAAAACCCTTTTTTTTTGCCTAGCTAACAGCATTTCACTCATGTATAATCAGCGTTCAACATCTCTCGGCTTTAATTCGTATGGAACCCAATTACCTTGTTTATGAATCATTCCTAACGATTTTAAACGATGTGAGACTACTTGCTGAGTGACTTCTAAAGTAAGTGCAAGTTCCTTTTGTGTTTGAGACAAATCTTCCTCCAATAATTCCACCAATTCTGCATCCTCGTAAATTTTTGGCTTTCCACTGCGATCTTTGTCTTTTACGTCAAAATCACCGTTTTTAAACTTTTGAAACCACTCATAACATGTTCTCACACTCAAGGCAGCCTCATTATATGCTTCTACGAGCAATCGATGCGCTTCAACTGTAGATTTTTTTAAATTAAAGAAGTAAATTAAAAGTTCCCGCAAATGACGCTTATTTGGCTCAAATTTAGACATTTTTGGATAAAAAAAATATATGATGCTAATACGAAGTTAATAATATGATAGGGTTATGTTGCTCTTGAATGGGTAACCTAATTTTCAAGCCGGTTATTATCTGCGAATTCTAACGTAAGCCTCGTGTAATGGCATCTTTCTCAAAACTGCGGAAACTTATTTGTACTGCTAATACATTTTTGAAAACATAATTCAATTATATTCATTGTCAAATAAAGATTCTTATTTTTTATTTCCCTACCAGATTAATTTTTCCGAATTTGGAACTTATTATTAGATCACTTGTCAAGTAAGGGGCTTATATACTTTGTCATAAAATTCACATATAGAATCAAATCTAATCTATTTTGTGTATTGATAAGACGATATATTAAATACAATCGTAAAAATCTGTGCCATCAGTGTTCCGTAAATTCTAATTCGTGAACATGCAACGCACGGCGTTAGTTATTATCATTTATCGTGCCTTCTTTCCGAAAGTCTCGGTAAGATTAGTATAATTCAAAAATATATATTTGTATTACAATATAAAATATATAAATAAAAACAAAAAAACAAAAAGAATAAAATATAGTGAATTGAATAATTTTTATATTAGGAAAAGTAGTTTTCGGTCCAGGTGAACAAGATTAGGGATATGTGACCGTTAGAAAATATTCCCATATGTTCCGGTGGCTTTATTACACCACAGCAGACGTTCAATCGTATTATGAAAAACCCTTAGTGATTTGGTCCTGGTGCATCCTCTACTTCTTTTGGAAACTTCGAGGAACTTGGTTCTCTCGATACAAATTTGAAACCAAGGAATTACACGTGGGTAGGAATTTATTTTTTTCTCATTTCGAACATTTCTAAATAAAAAAGTATTACAGTAATGCATTAAAAATTTCCAAATATTTATCTTCTAATAGGTTAAGGATTACAAATTTTGTTCATTGATAATCCAGTTGGTGCAGGGTTTAGTTATGTTGAAGACTCATCAGCATATGCTCAGACAAACGAACAAATTGCTATTGATCTCGTCGAATGTATGAAAGGATTTCTAAAAAAATTACCAAAATTTTCTGATGTATTTACTTATATCCTAACCGAATCGTACGGTGGAAAGATAGGGGCTGAATTTGCTCTACTTTGGTATAAGGTCTGATCTTTCTTTTATTTTCTTATTTTTTTGTCCTATAAAAAATACATTATAAAAAATTAATACTTATTATTAGATATTTTAGAATATATTTATAATTCATAAGACCCTAAAAATCCATAAAAGAGAAAGTATTAAAGGTAATGTTTCAAATAAAAATTATATTTGCAACATTGTAAATAAATAAATAAATATGTAACGAAATATTACTATTTATATTTCGTCACCTTTACTAATAATTTAAATTGCACGCCGTCCTACAGTTAAGACGCGCAGGCGTATTAGGCTTAGAAGATTCGGGAACGTTAACAAAGAGACCGAAAGTATAGAAAACGGTTAGTAGTTCGCTAAGCAGAGACGGTTAGAATTCAAATTGGCGTAGCTAGTAATAAGACAATAAAATAAGAGTGAATATTAGCTGTAAATGTTGTTTCTCTTATTTGCAGGTAATGCAACTAATGTACATAGTGTAGTTTTAAGTGTAATTTGTATTTTTACAATGTAACGCAATGCAGATAATGTAGGTTAGTGTGAATAATATTAATAAAATAATCGAGAGAATCTCTTATTTGCAGAAACTCAAGGCAGTTATATTTCCAAGACATCATCCCTATAAGAACCATATAGAATATACTTATATATATATAAAATAATACTATTTATTATTCTTCTTCTTCTTCATTCTTTAATTTAGGCAAGTTGCCTGTTTCGTAACGACGTTTTTCTGCCTATTGCCACTGTTAAATTGTCGCACATCGTTTCGTGGGCGCCCCGCACTTCTGCGGCCAATCGGTGATTT
>NW_025113020.1:167410-379096 GCF_010416935.1 Polistes fuscatus | reverse complement strand
TTGCATCCCAACACGCTGGCACGATTCTTACAACAGGTCCAAGTTTTGCATTGCCTTCTCATTTAATATCAAATCACCTGGATGATGCACGCAAACTTTACTCCCCGTCCACATGCCCCATTAGCACGATAAATAAATCCATTTCGACACTTCGAACATTCTCGTTTCATGTCATCCACTTTCTCTACATCGATACGAACTGCAATTTTGTTGTCCGACGTCCTTATTTTTTTACAGGTAACAAGATGGTCCCTTATTAGATTGATTTTCGATCCGAACGGTTTGTGCAAATTATTGACGAATTGTTTTGAATCTCGCATCGAAATTCCACACACACGGGTAACCAGCTTTCTATCAGAAAAAGCGGATGGTGTACGTAAGTGCGTAACGTATTCCAATTCGGTATAGTTGATGATTTGTCGCGTTTTGTTCGAACGAAACCATATGTACTTTTTGCTATGATATCTTTCTCCATCCAAGGTGATACACCGTTACAATATAACGTAGTATGCATAAGTTCCGTTATTAATCTGTCTTAACTGTCCTCTTAATTGTACTGTTGCTAATTGTTCAGCCAATTGTCTGGTCAATTGTTCACTCAATTGTTGATGACAAATATATGGGAACAGGTAAACCTGTTGAGGAACGATTGATTGTTGGACGGACATCAATGGCTCGTACAATTGATAAAATATACATTCCTTACATTTTGATGATAATGATTCAATTTGCATAACTTTTGATTTTATTGTTTTTCTGTATATAATATTGTTGTGTTGTGTTGTTGTTGTTGTTGTGTGTGTTGTTGTTGTTGGTGTTGTTTGTTGTTGGTATTGATAATCGAAAAATGATACCGAATGACAGTTCCTACTTTGATCAGCTGTTGACGATACATCTTCCTACTGATGCTGATGCTGCTTCATGATTTAACCTTATTCCACCATCACATTCAGAAATTTATTTGATAGCTCACAATAACGTCCGATCGATGTGTGGTACGTTTATTACGTCGACTAGATGCATAAAAATATGATTGTATTGTTGTTGGTAATATTGACGCCTTTGCTGTTACTTCCATCTTACTGCCACCGCACCTTCAACATATTCATCATCGTCATCATCCCATTTGGCCGCTTACAATCTGTATGTCAAAATAAAAAACAAATTATAACATGAGCACACATATTTATTTATTTTAATCTTCTTTTTTTATCAACTTTTTATTGTTCAATTTTTATATATATATTTTTATTTTTATTTTTATTTTTATTTTTATTTTTGGTTTCAGTTTTTGTATTTTTTTTCTTCAACACTACCATCATCCGTTTGTCCCTACGATTTATTCAAAGCTAAGTCGACGATTTAACAACGCAATTTATTAACAATATTTTATTTTGTTAAGATAAATCATTCTAATTTTAACCTATTAATTATTATTGTTTTGAATGTGTATTTTTCATATATATATGTATTTCTTTGATGTGCGATATATATACGCGAATGGGTTATTTTAGGAATAAATATTTCAAAATTTATAATTAAACCCTCTTCATGCTATGTTTTGTATACGAACAAAAATATATACAAAATTTTTCCCGTTATATTAACATTGATCGTCAGTTATTCACCTAAACGCACCCCGTTTTTTCTACTTTTATTATTATTTATTTTCTTTTATCGATTTCGTAATTTGAAACAAATTGATTTTTAAATGAAAATCCTCATTTCAGAAGAATATAATAAGGTAAGATAAAATCCATTGACTATTGTTGTCGTGTTGTTGCAATGTTACAAGTGTGTGTGTGTTGAAATAACGTAAGTTTCTTAATGATTTGACAACGACGAACAGATCTTCTAGCAAGGTACACGTAGAAAGAAATGAAAAAATCCTTTCTACGTAAAAGAAAAGTAAAGATACATATTATACAATAAAGAATAATGTTAGAATTGAAAAGTTTTGATATATTAACGGTAGTTAGATTGAACGCAAATATTTTCTACGTCGAAGAAAAATATTAATTAATGCTTCATAAAGGTGATGAAAAACGAAAAAAAAAAATACGAATAAGTAAAATGTGGCAATATTCTACAATGATACTTTATAATTAAAAAAAAGCTAACTCAATGTTTACGAAAGATGAAAATGTTGTTACATCTGCGAAATGTTCATTTTCCTTTTGTTTATTATTATTATATATTAGTTAGTTGATATTATATTCGATTTGTGATTAAACAAAAGAACAGATAAAGTGTAAATTGATTTTTAAATAGAGTCGTCGATTCGCGTATCAACAAAATAATAGAATAATGTTACATTGATACGTATATTACAAATAAATTTTTGTTTAATCTAATAATTATAAACAAATTCGACAAATGTGTTTTTGCAATTAATAAAAATCATCCTTATTCGTGAACAATGACGTATATAATTATACTTTTACGTAGAATTACTCAAACATTGTATCAAACTATCTAAATTTGTCGTCAAGTTTATTTTCTTAAATTAAAACAATATTAAATATATTCATGCAAATGTTAATAAAAAAATTCGATTGTACTTACAGATAGGAGTATAATCCATATTGATATTATCGAGTGAGGCTAATATCAATTGCACTATGAATTATAATACGTGAATAATCGTAAATTTCGTGAACCGAGTAACACGTGTATCACCTTCAACGTTTGTCGTAAGACTAAATTGCCTAGGAGCACATTATGCTCCTAGACCTCTATCCATAGGTTTAACCAAGTTAACCAATGAAAACTTACCTATACCAAAATTGTGGCGGCTTGCTGCTGCAACTCGCCACCGCTGCGGCGCGACAGTTTACTCTAATTCACGTTATGACAGAATATCGATAACAGCTCCATTTTTTGTTCTAGTGGGAATTTTTGGAACTAAAATTAACTGAATCACAGTGAGATTTGAACAATTTTTAAATGTTTTACGTATAAAGAGAAAAAGAAATTTGAGATGATTAGGATAATTTGAATATAAATTTTAAATATAGAAAGGAAAAAATTTAAAAGGTAAAGGTTTGGATTATTTTGTTTTGAGGTGAGTTTGAAAAATCATTTGTTTTATTTCTTTGAACTAATACTTGAATTAAAGGTGAGTTCTCAAATATTTCATTTCATCTTGCGAACTAACATTTAGGCTAAATGTGTGTTCCAAATGATTTGTTTTACCTTTCAAGATTAACATTTAGCTTCAAGGTGTGTTTAAAATGATTTCTTTCATTTTTTTGGTATCCACTGAAAAGAGATTAATATAAAAATTGAAATACTATAAAGAAAGATTTTACGATTAAAAGAATCCGAAAGAGAATAAATGTAAAAATTACTTTCTTTGGAAATTCATAGACGCTACTTTATTTTACTATCTTTCACCTATTTTTATTGGTCCACTTTTTGCTTTTCTTTTTTCCTCTTTATTTCCAAATAATTCTATAAATATTTATTTATTATCCTAAATCATTATTATCTATTCCCACACTTTATCGTAAGTAATTGATTACACATTTATGAACTGTTCCTTACTTTTATTCTTTTTTTCAAACAATTTAAGAAAAACGCTTTGAAGCAGTTGATCAAACATTTACAAACGGATCCACGAATCGATCTTAATTACTTTTTTGTAAGACTTTAAGTTTCGATCAATCAGATTACGTACCGTTAATCAAAACAAGTGGTAATCGGATGGAATAAAATTTTAAGATTACAATAGATAAGGTAAAATTTTCAGTGTGTTTTGACAACTTGCAACAGTACATTGTCATGATGTAAAATCATTTGACCGTATCCAAAGTTTATATTACAGTCGATTTTTTAAAAAAACATTTTATAAGGACAGTCAGATCATCATATATTAAAGAATCAGTTAGTCATCACCTTTAAAGGTATAATAATCACAAAAAACTTAAGGTTGTATGGAATAAAATTATAAGTAAAAATTGTAAATTTTTAATTGTATAGCAATAATTCATTCTACATCACAATGAAAATGTATGCTATAACATTTGCACAGGCAAACGTGTTAAAATCACAGTTCGCGAAGCATTGAAATCACTTGCTACACGTTCTTTCAATAGTGACATTCTCATCATAAATATCTGATAAGAAATTTCTTCATATCGAAGCAGAAAATTGGAAACCCCTGTCAAACACTAGAAAAAGTTAGTCGTTCATAATGTATAAACAATAAGTAAATATTTTGTAAATTATAATTTCTATTTATTTTCACTACCCTATACGTTGTTACTTGGAAATCAACTTTAAATATATCCCCTGCAGGTATATATACCAACCTTACTTTCATCTTTTTAAAGTGCGCTTGCGCATTTAACATTACTCCAACTTATGATGTTGTTATTTTATAAGTTTATTCAATAGGTAATAATTTTTTTCAATTAATTAACTGTAAGTAAATAATAGTTAATAAAATAAAGGTAAGGAGCTGGAAAAACAAAAGTAAGCAATTGATTAATAACCAAAATCACTAGAAAACTACGTTGCTTTACTTAGAAAAAAGAAAGAAGTTTTTTAATTTTTAATTATTAATAACTAATTAAATAATTAAATAATAATGGTAACATTTATTGATTTTAAATTAGCAAATAGCTAGCAGGTAAATGAACCTATTCATTGTTTTCAGCTTTTGAGGTTCTATGCTCATTTTTTAATGCTGAATTTAACGATTAGAATCTAGATAAGAATTATTTCATGGATATGACTAAGTTGACTTATATTATCGCGATCGTTGAGCGATCTTTCTTCGTGATCACCGGAACACGGGGCAGTGCGCACGCGAAATGTTTTTTATCTTTGATTTAAATCAAAAACCAAAAAAGAAACAAAATAAAAAGCAAGCATATCTTTCGAATAAATTTTTCGTTTAAAAGTTAACACCAAAAATAACTAATTAGGTGTGCGTGCATCCCCGCGTTTTTTTCTCAGTGACCCTTAACACAACCGTTTAAAAAAAAATTATTCCAATACCTCTTCTATCATATTATTTACGTTCGAACGACTTGTATCTTTGATAATTACCAGTATCGTCAATCGAATCAAATCGAACGAAAAACAATAGAATTCGTTTAACTTTGTTTTCCTCTGTTCCTCTTTCCCGCGCTTGTGTTTGTCGAACAAATGAATTTATCGTTCTACTGATGTAAGAGTTATAGAGATAGATATAACAGAAAATGTAATAAAGAAAGAGTGGGAGAGTTAGAATAGGTGTAGGAGTAGGTGTGGGAGTAAGAGAGAGAAAGAAGGAATGAACTTGAAAGAAAGAATGAAAGAGAGAGAAAAAAATATTAAATTAATAAGAAAGTGATAGGGGGAGAGAGAAAATTTAAATATTGATCAAACGAAATTAGGATAAAATTTGTACGACGTGTACTTGTATGAAGTCAAATAAGTAAATAAACAATTTATTAACAAGTTTTGCCTGCACGTAAAGTCGTGACGATAGATAGTTTGTGATAAATAGATTTTTTGTAAATATTTTTTTAGGATTTTCCGGTAAAAGGTTTTAAAAAAAAGGATATTTTGTAAAATTTGGTGAAAAATTTTGGTAAACTCGACACAATACTCCTATAGAAAATATTGAGAATAGGATAGAATTATGTATTCAGTTGTTAGGCTTTTGTATGTTTCAAGATAACTTCTTTTATATTTTAACTCTTTATATTTTTAGCAAATCAGAAAGAAGAATATTTTTTTTTATGTTTTCGGAAAAATTATGGTGTTTATTTAGGACCGTTAATATATCTCTATCATTTATTTTTTTCTAAAACAAATACAAAGTGAATTTTCTATTTAAGAACGTCTTAAAACTACTCGAAAATCTTTTGGAAGAAAAGCAGTGTTAGAAAGCAAGAATTTTTATTATCTTTTTCTATTCTCAATAGATGAATTCATTTAAAATTGTCTTCTTATTGTAGCAAAATGTCCTTTATGATAAAAAGACAAACGATTTTGATTGTGTTCTATTGTTTCTGCATCACGTAAGAAAGAAATAGGTACGCTGGTAATATGTCAAATAATATCTCTTTTCCTTTTTTTAAGATAGAAAAGACCATAGTTAGGAGTATCCTAAGAGAATGGTCTAGCATCGAATTTTTATCAAAATTTCAGTCATTTTCCATTATTTTATTATGATTATTTATTTAGTTTTATTTTATAAATTAAAATTTATTTCAGATTAAAAGTTGTTCGACAATAAAATATTTTCTTTTTTCAAATATAGTGCATTGCAATTAAATTGTTGCGCAATCCTACGCAAGCGAGTGAGTGGGAATCGTTTCGAGACATCTCGAGACGTATCGATAATCGCCGAGATATAGGGACAAAAAACATCTTAGTTACGGTGTACTGAAGGAGCGCATCATACTCCGTGTAGGGCGCTTGTGTCGCCTGGCACGCGTTCTCCCACTATTTCTATTAGTCCAATCATATGCATCGACAGCTACGGTTTCTACGGGTTTTTCTATTAAAGCTCGTGCTTTCACGCTTCAACATGATTCTACCACGAGAACTGCGAGCGATCACCTCGAAGAGAACTACACTCCTGCGCTACTATTACATCAGCGGAACAAAGGAACAAGAGAAGAAGGCCACGTGGTCAGAATTATATTCTGCTTGGATTAAAATCATCAGCGATAGCTGCCGATAGGCAAGCCAGCGACACATCAACAACAACTGTATTTTCAACCAGGGTTTTTATGCCGAAAGGCTTTTTCCTGCAACGAGCCAAATAAATCGTACTTATTAGTACTGACTGGGCTCAAAAAATATATTTTAATTTATTTTCACCTATCCTCATTCCTCATCCACCTATAAGTGCATTTTCAACGACAAGAAAACCACCGGAGTAGCGATACAAGGCGTCGGTCGTTCAACATAAATGTTACATTTTTTCCTGAATAATTTCATTCCCTTTAGCATTTCTTTTATTTGAATAAAAATATTATAAAGATGATTCTAAATAAATGATAAACATATATAAAATAATATTATAATTATTATTGCTATAGTAATTATTATTATTTATAAATATAAATGAGTACTTATAGCCATCTATGCATTTGTCAAATAATCAAATCTGATAATGCAAATTTGAAAATGATACATTCTCGTATGTATTTGTTAATAATTTTTAATACTTACACACGTATACGTTCCCTAATATTTATTTATATTAGATAGACATGTATATATATATATATATATATTCATGTTAATATAAAAAAAATATTCAAACATAATTTTACAGTCCTCATTGTCTTGAAAATACTTTTTTGGCTTACGTATTAAATTTATAATTAATTTGTGTCTATTGTATTTATCATTATTTTGTTTAATGAAAATCTATTGCTTATTTTGTTTATTATAATCAAATAGTAATAGTAATAATTATTATAATTATTCTTTATTTTGAGCCTCACGATGAAGAGGAGCAAATGTATTTGATCTATAATTATTTTTATCATTATAGGCCAGTTAACGCGGGCCTAACTTCTAGTTTTATAGCTAAACGCGTGCATCTTTGTCCTAAGAGTAAGTTGACGACGCTGAATCGAATGGTGCTAATTTTATTTAAATTTGATCCCGAGGTTTTGAGAAAAAGGGTAAAAAAGGGTAAAAAATGGCTTTATCTTAGAATCTAGGCATTTGATCGAAAAAAGTTTCAAACAAAAGTTGTAGACAATTAAAAAATACTAAAAAAATGTTTTATAAGTTATCTTCGTATTTTTAAAAATAAGCGAATAAAATTGGATTGAAGATGGGAAAAAAATTGTAAGAGTGGGAGAAAGCAAGCTTATCCCTCCGTCACGTTTTACACGCGAGCGAGCTAGTATGCGTGCGAGCGTCCGTGTGCACTAATACACAAACGAAGGATCTTCGGAAATCTTCGGGACTCTCGGTCTTGAATGAAAGTGCGAGTGAGAGAACAAACCCATACTTCTCTCTTTTTATTTATCATGCGATAACGAGTATTATTGTCCTTGGCCATCGATTGTTGAGCGTTCTGATATTTCTCTTTTTATATTTTTTCTTTCGGTAGCGAGAATTTTTCGTTTTGGCCATCGTGCGTCGAGCGTTTTGTATATCTATATATATCGGCGTATAAGCGCGGCATTTTTAAATCGAATCTTGATGCTTATGGCACGCCGTTTCTTTATTTATTGTCAAAAATAATGAACCTTGAGTAAAAAAAAAATAATTCATTTTAACAGAAACTATTATTATTTAGTTGAGAGTAAAAATAATGAATTAATTTTGTGTCTCGCCATAAAATTAATTAGAATAATTATTTGATATAAATTTTTTGCCTCACAAAAATTTATTTCTATATCAAATTGAATACGGATTCTCTTTAAGACGAAATTTAAAATTTAAATATTTTTCCTATTAAATTATGTATTCTATAAAATTTTAAATTACTGACTTTTTGTCTCTTAAAAATTTATTAGTGTATCAAACTAAATACATATTTGAAAAAGAAGAATTTTATAACCACACATAAAATTAATTCAAGATATATTTGAAAGGATATTCTAAAAACGTGGAATTTATTTTTTGTCTATACATAATTTTAATTCATTTTTATTATGTTATAAGAAAACAGTAATGCATTCTGATTCATCTTCGAAGTCTTAAGAATTGTACAAAAAAAATTGAGCAATTATCAATTGGTGCGTTAGCGTAAGAAGTAACGTCTTCGCTTCTCGCGCTGGGTATTTAACGTTCTATTCTTCGTGGGGGAATTATTTTTTTTATAAGTTTTTCTATCCTTAACAAGGAGACGGTCAGTGAGTCCCACCTCAGATTTTTTTCAACTTTTGCACTAACGATATAAAATTTATTAGGAAATCTACATTATTACGCGAGTAATAAAGTTACTAATTATAAATTAAAAAATATCCAATAAATAACAAAAATTAATTTTTAACGTGCCGAAACGAGACATTTTTTAGGATGGTATTTACAGGATGAATTTGTAATTTCAGTAATAAATCTTCCTTTATTTGTGCAAGATGTAAAAAAATTTATTGCTTTTAATTTTTTTGTAATAATTTTAATTTTTTTCTATATATAATTAGAAATTAGGAAATGTAAAAACAATTTATATAACCTAAGGATAGAAAAACTTATAAAAAAAATAATTCCCCCATGAAGAATCGAACATTAATACCCAGCGCGAGAAGCGAAGACGTTACTACTTACGCTAACGCACCACTTGGTAATTGTTCAATTTTTTTCGTACAATTCTTAAGACTTCGAAGATGAATCAGAATGCATTACTGTTTTCTTATAACATAATAAAAATGAATTAAAATTATGTATAGACAAAAAATAAATTCCACGTTTTTAGAATATCCTTTCATATATATCTTGAATTAATTTTATGTGTGGATACAAGATTCTTCTTTTTCAAATATGTATTTAGTTTGATACACTAATAAATTTTTACGAGACAAAAAGTCAGTAATTTAAAATTTTATAGAATACATAATTTAATAGGAAAAATATTTAAATTTTAAATTTCGTCTTAAAGAGAATACGTATTCAATTTGATATAGAAATAAATTTTTGTAAGGCAAAGAATTTATATCAATTAATTATTCTAATTAATTTTATGGCGAGACACAAAATTAATTCATTATTTTTACTCTCAACTAAATAATAATAGTTTCTGTTTAAATGAATTATTTTTTTTTTACTCAAGGTTCATTATTTTTGACAATAAATAAAGAAACGGCGTGCCATAAGCATCAAGATTCGATTTAAAAATGCCGCGCTTATACGCCGATATATATAGATATACAAAACGCTCGACACACGATGGCCAAGACGTAAAATTCTGTCTACCGAATGAAAAAATAGAAAGAGAGAAACATCGGTTTTCTTTCTCACTCGCACTCGTATACAAAACGGTCGACGCACGATGGCCAAGACGTAAAATTCTCGCTACCGAAAGAAAAAATATAAAAAGAGAAATATCAGAACGCTCAACAATCGATGGCCAAGGACAATAATACTCGTTATCGCATGATAAATAAAAAGAGAGAAGTATTGGATTGTTCTCTCACTCGCACTTTTATTCAAGACCGAGAGTCCCGAAGATTGCCGAAGATCCTTCGTTTGTGTATTAGTGCACACGGACGCTCGCACGCATACTAGCTCGCTCGCGTGTAAAACGCGACGGAGGGATAAGCTTGCTTTCTCCCACTCTTACAATTTTTTTCCCATCTTCAATCCAATTTTATTCGCTTATTTTTGAAAATACGAAGATAACTCATAGAACATTTTTTCAGTATTTTTCAATTCTCTACAACTTTTGCTTAAAACTTTTTTCGATTAAATGCCTAGATTCTAAGAAAAGGCCATTTTTTACCCTTTTTTACCCTTTTTCTCAAAACCTCGGGATTAAATTTAAATAAAATTAGCACCATTCGATTCAGCGTGGTCAAATTACCCTTAGGACAAAGATGCACGCGTTTAGCTAAAAAACTGGAAGTTAGGCCCGCATTGACTGGCCTATTAATTTCGTTTAATCAAAATTCATTTCTTCCTTTCTTAACTTGGATATTAATTATTTTTATGCAAATAACAAATGAATGTCTTTGTATTGAACGCTATATTTATTTAATTATTGTTGTATATTTGATTTCTTTTTTTCTTTTGTTTGTTTTTTCTTTTGTATCAAATTATCGAAGAATTTGATCTAACTAACGATAATTGTTCAAAGAAAAATATATTTAAGATAAAAAAACGAAATAGGATTAAATTAAGAGAGAAAAATGAAATAATTTATTTATACAAATATAAGAAAAGTATATATTATTTACAAATATAAATTCTTTTCTATTATATATATATATGTACATATTTGATTTCGCGATCATGATTCTATAGAATGCAAAAAGTAAAAGAATAAAAAGTTTTGTAATATAAGGTGTAAAATACTTGTCAGTAAAATTGATAGAATTCTAATTAACAACTAACTCATCAACTAGTTTTTCAAATCCGAATCATTGGATTACATTTGAAAGTTAAATTTCCTTACATTGTAAGAAGAGAAAATGTACTTAATCTATATTAACTTTTATCATTAATTACATCTAATCAAAGATGATTGGCAAGATTTTAATTTTCTTACATCGTATAAGATAATATATGAGAATTATTTACACATAAAATTTCATAACACAGTCTTTACGTTTAACTTTAGTCTTTATGCAAGTAATCAGTCTTTTGTCCAACATCTTAGTTGAAAAAACGCCACAATAGCGGTTCTATAAGGCACCGTTCTAAAATCATAACAATTAATCTCATAATTAAATTCTATAAAAAAAAACAAGTTATAAACATGATTAAAACGATAATAGTTTAGTTAAACTGTCGCACAATAGCTATTAACGATTACTAGATAATTAATAGTATATTAATACATAATATCATAACAATTAATCTCATAATTAAATACTACAAAAAAAAACAAGTTATAAGCATGATTAAAACTATAATAGCTCAGTTAAACTGTCGCACAATAGCTAATAACGATTAATAGCTAATTAATAGTATATTAATACATAATATCATAACAATTACATAATTTTCATTTCCGTTTTGTTTTATCTATACATTACATTGTACTATACTGTAATTAACCCCTTGCACTATTTTGACGAGTCTGACTCGTGATGAAAATTTTATGCCAAACATGGATGTCACGAGTCGGGCTCGTTGTTCAGTTCCAGATCAAACATGAATATCACGAGCTTGACTTGTACTCGACATTTCAGGCCGAACATAAATATCACGAGTCCGACTCGTACTCGACATCTTGCGTTCGGTCGTGAAAAAAGGTTTCAAATTTCGGCACGCGCGCTCCGCCGCTCGCCTTTCACCACGATGATCGAGGCAGACGCGTTTGGCCTGGCGTTTCCTGAGGTTCCGAATAGTGCAATGGGTTAATAGCCTTTAGGAAGCCTAGGCTTTAGGGTCAATAAAATATTATTAAATAAATAAATAAATAAATTAATCTCATTATTAAATTCTACAAAAAAAACTGGTGTGTGTACTTATGTACGCACGTAAGAAGTTATACTTCTTTGGCGTACCAAAACGAATATAACCTCAATAACCTTAAAAATAACTTCAAAAAAATAATTAAAGAAAAAATAATAATAATTATTAATATTTACTAAATTATTATTAAATTATTATTAAATTATTATTAAAAACTATAATTTTTCTTGTTACTTTTTAATTTTTCTTGTTTATTTTCTAAATAATGTTGTTATTATTATATTATTATTATTATTATTATTATTATTATTATTATTATTATTATTATTATTATTATTATTTTCTTTTTACATAGAATATAGTTGATAAAGAAACCTGTTCCCTCACTCCCTGCTCGATGATCGATAATATTCGCTATTGTAAGCCTATTATTTTTTTTTTATTATTATTTTTTATTCATTTATTTATTTAAATAATTTTATAAATATATAAAATGAAAATGTAAAAAGGGGAAGATTGGAAGTATGAGAAGATAAGCTACTAATTATTAATATTTATTTATTTAACAAAAAAAAGAAAAGAAATATATTTTCAATCGATCGATATATTAGATATATAAGAAAGAATAAAAAAAAAAAAATCAAAATATAGTTATTAGTCCACACTAAATATAAGGGAGATATATCAAATTACTTAATGCATCAACGGCCATAGCGTGGTGATAGAACTATTTTCCGCTCGATTCCTTAAGTAAAGCAGCGCTCAGTATGATTAGTATTTGGATGGGTGACCCGCTTGAGAAAAAAAAAGAGAAAGAAGAAAGAGAACAGATGACATCATGCCGTTAATTTGAAATCGCCTTACTGCGTATCATATATACCGACTAACTTTGTGGTGTCGTTTTTACAGACTCTCGGAAAAAAATCACTCCCATCACATTTTTCCAAACGCGCCAAAAGAAGTATAACTTCAAAAAATTAAGAAGAAAACGTTCGACTGACTTATGCACATAAGAATTTTGAAAGAAAACGATATCTCTTAAGGTAAAAAAATAAAAAATAAATTAAGGTAATAAAATAATGTAAAAAATTATTCTTAATTACCACCAATATGTTATTTAAACTGAACAAAAACAAAAATTCACCTTATGTTAGTGGACAAATTGAAAAGCAGAAAACGAATAAAATAAAAAAAAACGCTTAGAAAAGGGAGAATTCCTCTTTCATATAAATATCACAGCTTAATCGTAACACGTTTATTCAGTTTAATTAAACGAATTTTCATTCATACTAATTAGATGTATATGAGTATATAATGGGAACGTTAACGTTAACGGTAATCATCGTTGTCATATAAGAAAAAATTAGAACAAGATAATGTAAGGAAACGATCAAGAAAAAAACGAAGAAAAATGGCAAATGATATTATATATATATAATGATAAAATCTAACAATAAGTTTTATAACGGTAATTCGGTATTTAAAATAACAGAGTATAGGTAGTGACTCGTTCTTTTTGAAAATTTGAACAAAATGAAATAGTGGTAGAAGAACAATTTTTAAGAGAAATATCTGACAACGGATGAAAAATTCTGAAGGTAAATATTAAAAAGATAATTATAATAATAAAAAGACAATAAATATATCTTAAAATTGAAAACATTGTTTTATAATTCTTTTAGTAGAGAAGAGTTGGAAACAAAAAACAACAAAGTTGCTCCGCCTATACTTGCGAAAGGGATACAAAAAAATATCTAAAGTAATAAATTTGTTTTGTCCTAATTTTTCGAGAGAGGAAATAACAAGTCTCGAAAACTTTCTCTTCCTTCCTAAATTGATCGATTCTTTTCTTTTATAACCAAGTTCTTTTCATTTTATACCTTCTTCAAAGAAAATCTTTAAAATTTAAGAACCGCAGGTATAAAAGTACTCTTTTTCCAAAACAATATTTTGTCCTGTTAAAAAGCGCTATCTTCAAAGTATAAGAAATGTTATGGTATATACTAAGTAAAAGAAGAAGAATATGACAGAAAGAAGAAAGAAAAGAGCAGAAATGCTTGGCTTTGGTGGACTTTTGTACATGTTTCTTAACAAAGAACTTCTTTTACTTTCTTGACCATTGTTTATTCTTTTAGTTTCCATAACTGATCATATTTCTGTTTCTATTCAACTACTTTTTCTTCTTCTAGATAAAAAAAAATTGATGAAAAAAGAAAATAAATATGTAACCTTGGAAGGAAGAAAAAGTATTTGAGATTTGCTTTTTCCTTATTCAAGAAATTTTTCAAAAAAAGATTGTCAAAAAAAATAAAGACCAAATTCCCAAACGAACCAAAAGAAGTATAAGTTCAAAAATAATAATTAGCAGTACTATTAGTCATTGCTGAAAATTTTAAATTATATAAATTTGTACCGGTAATCATAAGCTAAGTCGATGGTTCAGAAGTCACAAGTAAATTCGAAGTCGATGGGGCACATAAAGTTCAATTCGCAGACAATTAGTTTTCTTGAAGAAATAAATGTAAAATAAATGTCAAATAAAATAAATGTAAATAACTTCAAATAACTTCAAAACATAAAGACCAAACAAAAAAAATTAATAATTAGTGTTGGTAGAATATAAGACTGGAAGCAATTTGATATTAATGTCGTGAGTTCGGTTAATTCGACGCATGAATGAGTGAGATGGGAAAGGATAGATAAATCAATCAAAACAGTTTTACGCGGTATGAAACGCTTGCCTCGGCATAAAAACTCTCACGAAGTTGAGAGAAAAGCCGGGGCAAGCGGTAACTTTATTTAAACAAATGATACAGTAAGTAGTACCCTGTGGAAAAGTTACATAAAGCACGTATGCACTTATTTCGTCGCAAAGTACCCCCTCCTTTCTTCTTACACTAGAGAGCTCTCTTACCTTTGTCTCCGCTACAACTACGCAAAATATCGCCGCCTACTTAGACGCATTTATCGGTTCTTCAATGCGCGTTATTCTCGCTGCCAGCAACCTCAACTTGGGTGTAGCCTGTACCGCTGCAACTCTATCCTACATTAGTAGACCGGCAAGCACTGTAAAGAGAAACCGCTACTCGCGGTAAAAAGAATGGTTGTGTCCTTGCACAACCCCTTCAAACTTAGTAAAGAGCGCGGTTGTGTCCTTGCACAACCCCATCAAAGTTAGTAAAGAGCGAGGTTGTGTCCATGCACAACCCCATCAAACTTACACGTCGGTAGCTCGGAAGCACACCACAAAGAACAACACAGCTCTCACTTAAAAAGGCCAATATGGCGTCACTTTCCTTTTCCAGAAACGAACACTTTCTCTCGCTATCCAGATCTGGTCTGCCGCGTGCGCCCTCGGGTCCAAGGCTCCACGCACGCATCACCCCTCCAACATACCACAGGACGCACTCACATGTACCTGGCATGCTAAGGCGGTCCTACATGTATCTCTAATGTCCCCTCGCGCTGTCATAACTCAACTGAGGCAGTCGTGGCCGATCCTATTTAGGGTGTAATTCTAACCAACTTAATATCTCAACGCCGTCGCTATCTAACCTATTCGGCGCGCAATACAAATCGGTCAAATGTCCTAATTTCACCGAAAAATTAGCAATAATATTAGTTATTGCTGGGACATTTAAATTATTTAAATTTCTACCAATCATATGCATCGACAGCTACGTTGTCTAGCTTCATGGTAACTGGTCCGCGCGTTGCATCGTCTTTTTCTATAAAAGCCCGTGCTTTCATAGTCTACTCAATTAGAAGTCAAAATTTGGTTTTCAGGTATCGTCTTGATTCTTTGATCTAAGGGTAAGTCGACGACGCTGAATCGATTGGTGCTAATTTTTTTGCAATAAGATCTCAAATTTTTGAGAAAAAGGGTAAAAAAGGGGAAAAAAGGGAAAAATAGCCTTATCTTAGAATCTAGGCATTTCATCGAAAAAAGTTCCAAACAAAAGTTGTAGAGAATTGAAAAATACATAAAAAATGTTGTAAGGTTTATCTTCGTATTTGCAAAAATAAGCGAGAAAGAGTGGTAAAAGTAATTGTTAGAGTGGGGAAGCAAGTCCCGCCTCTCAGTCGGCTTTTACACGCGAGCGGGCTAGTGTGCGTGCTACCGTCCATGTGTACTAAACACAAACGAACGATCTTGAATGCGAGTGCGACTGAAAGAAGAAACTGATATTTCTCCCCTTCTATTTGTTTAGGCGACAGCGAGTATTACTTTTCCTAGCCATCGATGGTTTAGGTTGAGCGTTCTGTATAAGATTTTTTCTTTCGGTAGCAAGCATTTTTCGTTTTGGCTGTCGAGTGTCGAGCGTCTGTATATCTATATATATCGGCGCATAAGCGCGGCACTTTTAAATCGAATCTTGATGCTTATGGCACGCCGTTTCTTTATTTATTGTCAAAAATAATGAACCTTGAGTAAAAAAAAAGTAATTCATTTTAACAGGAACTATTATTATTTATATAGTGGAGAGTAAAAATAATGAATTAATTTTGTGTCTCGCCATAAAATTAATTAGAATAATTAATTGATATAAATTCTTTACCTCACAAAAATTTATTTGTGAGGCTCGTCAATATTATTTTTTGCCATATTTTAGGCATCCTCGTCTTTTTCTTCCTCTATAATTTCTGAGGAATTGTCTTCTTTATTTTTATAAATGTTAGAACACATTTGCCCATTGCAATTCTCGCACATTTCTGAGCAAGGCACCCCAGTTTTTCGGCAGCTGCACCTTAAGGTTCTACAGTTTCCTAAACATGCACATTGTACCTAAGCATAGACATGTAGGAAACATGTAAGGAAAAAGATTAAGAATTTGCGTGCGCAGAGGATGTATATGATTTTTTGTATAGTGATACAGAACGATTATATGAAGGAAAAGATCCTCAATATAGCTGAACAGCGAGCCGATGACATGAGCATCGCTGTACAACATCGATTGAAAGATGTCGATTCAATAGTTGCTGTGGGCGCACGATATCACACAAAATGTTACAACCTGTTTTCGAAAATCCCAAAAAACACGTCGAAGCGTAAGTAAAGATTAGAAAAAATAGACTCTGATTTTCAATACATTGCTGAATACATAAAAAATTCGCAAGAAGGAAAATTCACAGCGAATGAATTACTCAATCTTCAGGGCAGCAGATGTTTTTCAAGAGATGTTTTATATCGAAAATTGGCGGAATTTTTCGGAGAAAAATACATCGATAGCACAAAGTCCGTGAAACCATGATCTTTTATAAATGCTTCAGTGCGAGCAAATTATGTGAAGACTGGTATAGTGATCCGGATTCCCTCACTTTCAAACAGCGAGAAACACTTGTAAATGTTGCAGCACAGATCGTCTGAAAAGATATCGAGAATCACGATTACGAGAACAATTTTTATCAGCCAGCAGGAAAATTTCTCAACTCAGTTCAACGAGACATTCCTCCACTTCTTCGTGTACTTATTGATCAACTTGTATCGAATTCACGGGAAAATGTCGACGAAGATGAAGACCGATATTTCATGCAACGATCTGCAGTAGCCCATTCTATTGTAGCTCTCATCCGACGTTCCGGTTTCATATAGCATCTACAGTTGGCACTCGGAATTTACATTCATCGCAAATGCGGATCAAAGTGGATAATCGATATCCTTAATAAATTAGGCTACTGCGTGTCATATTATCAACTACAACAATACGAGGCATCGATCATCATGGATCCACCGCAATTTGTATTTGAAGACGATGTTTGTGTGCAGCATGTCTTTGATAATACCGATCACAACGTAGGAACCATAGATGGTCATAATACCTTCCACTGCTTAGGTGGAATAGCTATCTACACGCCGGAGGAGAAAATCAGCTATGAAGGTCAGACGGAAAAAATTAAAAGTGCCTTCAAAATATCAGCTGAAACGATAGCATCACGGACCATGGTACAGATCGTACCATAGACAGGCCATACAAACAGATTGGAAAATATCGAGTACGCTGACATAAGGAAACTCTTTTCCATAGATTCGCCCGTATTGCCAGCCGCATACTCGACATATCTGTGGGCAAAGCACTGCAACATAGAAAATGTACCGAGTTGGAGAGGTTTTATGGAAGTTTTAACGGCAGATAACACTTATGATGTTTCCAAAGTTGTTTATCTGCCTTTCATCAATCAGCTTCCTTCCAATATGAGCACTATCAACACAGCTTTACGCACCGCTCTAGTTAAGGCTCGTCGAATTAATCAGAAAACGTTTTTCGTAACATTCGACCAACCATTGTACTATAAAGCTCGTGCGATTGTTGCTGCATCACATGATACACTGAAAAACGTTGTGGTTCGCTTGGGTGGGTTCCACTTGCACATGGCCTACTTGGGCTCAATCGGTCACATTATGAATGGCAGCGGACTTGGAGACATCTGGGCAGTAACATACGCTCCAGCATCAGTGAAAAAGATGTTGACGGGACATGCTTATGCTCGTGCGATGCGTGCTCATATCTTGACATTTATCGCTCTGAGAGTATTGATCTGCCGTGAAATCGAAGGTGAAATACGTAAACAATACGACAAAGACATTAAAGGTTTTTTCCAAAGTTGGGGTACAGAACCTCCGACTATCGGCGATTGTCAAGCGAAAACTTCGATTACTTCGATGACTATGGACTTGATTGCACAATTGGCTAGTTTAAAAAATCGTGGACCTACGGCACAACTATGGGTGCAATACTTTGAGTGCGTCGTAATTGCGTTGCAGTTTTTGGAGGCCGTACGCTCAGGCAACTGGCAATTACACCTTCAAAGTATTCGTAAAATGTTGCCAATTTTTCATGCAGCAGGCCATTTCAACTACGCTAAAAGCACTCAAATATATCTTCAAGATATGGTCAACATAGAGCTGACAAGGACCGACGATGAATACCGAAGGTTCACAACGGAGGGGTATTTTACGGTGCGAAGGTCCGACAAAGCTTGGTGCGGTGTGTGGACGGACATGGCGATTGAGCAAACATTAAACAGGATCTTTGGTACAAATCTGAAACATGGGAGAGGTGTTACACCTAGTGTAATCACGCGATTTCTATGCGCGATGCCATCGTCGTCCTTAATAATTGAATGCTTAGAAGATTACTGTGGCATTACATCGAATACAAGCGAACAACAAATCGATCTCGCGAACCATGCAATAAAACGAGATGACGATGATCTTAAGAAGTTTATTTTTTTGTTTGAGGAACACCGTCCGTTTGAACCTCGAACTATTTTGTGTTCCTTGTCAACGGGGATTGTCGGTGTTTTTACTACAGATTGTCATATAGCATTCGAGAAAGGGAAAAAAAGTATGGAATCCATGGTGGGAAAGAGTGTTGCTGAAGTTTCATTATCTTCAGTAACAAGCAAAGTGAAAAATTTGACGTCAGCACAATAGAAAAATCACGACACAACGATACCTTTTCGGTTGACACTGTTCTACTCTTTCAACGTGTTTCGCATATGTTTCATGGTGACGAGGTACAAACACGTAAAGCATTAGAGTTCGAACTTTCACCGTATCGCTTATTTTTATTCGACGAGTTCGGTCTCATGAGGAAGACATCGAAGTCCGAACTGAACAAACTATTTAAGTCGTACGTTTTACAATCCCAAACTTTGATCCGAAACATAACCTTTTTCGTTGATGGCGGATTCCTCCTGCACAATATCAGCTGGCTGCATGGAGTATCGTTTCAAGAAATTTGTGAAATGTACCGTTGGCACATCATCAACAAATACGGAGAAAATTCTTCGGTCGTCTTTGATGGATACACCGACGAGTATACTGGAATAAAATCGTACGACAGATACCGCCGACGACGACACAACATGTCACCAGATGTTGAGTTTAATGAAAGCACATTCGTTACTTTGAGCCAAAAAAAATTTTTGTCGAATATGAAAAACAAAATGAAACTGGTGCAAATGCTGTCGGAATATTTACGTACACACGGTATCAATGTGAAACTTGCACAAAAAAATGCGGACGCGTTTATAACAAGGACAGCGATAGAGCTAAGGCAAAATACGGGCCGCGAAGTGGCAGTTGTCAGCAATGACATCGATCTGCTGATTTTATTGATAGGTTTATCAGATTGTAATCCTTTGTATTTTTACAAAATCACGCCAGGTGATAAAAAAAATACATTGTATTATACAGAAGACCACGCATATCTGAAGCCTTATATTTTATTTGTTCACGCATTCTCTGGATGTGACACGACGAGTGCCATGTACGGCAAAGGAAAGAAGAACGTCATCTCCATTCTACAAAAGAATAACAATCTGCAGAATGCTGTAAAAATGTTTTACAACGCTGCGAGTACAATCGAGAGTCTGTGTGAATGTGCAGAAAAAATAATTGCACATTTGTACAAATTCACAAATCCAAATCAGTCGCTCAGTGATGCTCGATACGAAAAATTTGCATCGCTGTCCGTGCACACCAACGTAGAAATTCGCTTGGCGGCTTTACCTATAACTCAACCCGTCCTGCGAGAACACGTGAAACGCACATTTTATCAGGTGCAATCGTGGTTGGGGAACAATTTGGATGCGCGGGATTGGGGCTGGAAGCAAACCACCACGATGATGATTCCTATTATAAATACAAAAGGTTCAGCGCCTGACGATTTTTTAAAAATGGTAGGTTCTCAAAAAAATTTGAATAGATTAAATAATTTAATGGTGAAACAAGTCGAATGAGTTAATTCTTGAAAATTAAAAATCCTATAATTTTATTAACCCTTTAGCTTACAAAGACGTCTCAGAGGCGTCACAAGGTTATCGGACCAAAAACGAATAAGACGCCTCAGAGGCGTCGCAAGGTTTTGGGACCAAAAATGAATAAGACGCCTCAGAGGCGTCGTAAGTCTACCGGGCGAAAAAAACAAAACATTTTAGAATATTGTTTACGCGGCCGTTCCCAATATGAATGTAGGAATATTTTTCGTAACTCTAGTTTTACACTTTCTTACTCTGATATTCTTACTCTCTACCTTGATTCTTTTCCCTCTTCACCCTTATACTCTGTTACTGTGTAATAAAGGATGATATTTCTTATATCTCTACCCAACCGAAAAATAACTTTACTTATTCGAACTACGTATATATTTAGCAACGACCGTTTTCGAACATTCATATCCTGACCTTTCTTGTTTACATTTCTCATAACCGAAAAACAACTTTACTCTTACTCGAAATAAAAAACGCAGTGAAACAACGTGAGAATGCAAGAAGTGTAAAATTGCATTACATGTACCAACATGTTTTGAGAGATATCATACTATCAAAGATTACTAAATTTTTGTATTAAAATAAAAATGTTATTAATAATGGATTATTCAATTTGCAACAATAAGTCCTTTTTTGTTTAATAACCGACTAACCGTAATTATTTATCAAACATCTTGCAAAGTTTATTGTACCGCGCACGTGTATATACAAATCATAGGAAGTTTGAGATTAGTACAGTTTCGAGCGCCGAGCCATGCTTGTGTTTATGTCGCTGCGCGCGACCGACTGGTGTCGCTTTAGGCCCGCACAGTTGGAAATTCGATCGTAAGGGAAAGGGTTAAATGTGAACCATATAGCGTTTCTCTTGTAAATTGAATACCAACGTTATCTTCGTTATACTTGATTCGATAAAGAACAAAAAATAAGTACGATATTTGGAATTTTGCAAACATTTGCAAGACTCAATGATTTTTCAAAAAATTCACGAATTTTTAAAATCTATACCGTTCGACTAATAATTTGCGAATTTGGAAAGAACTATACAAAAAATCATATACATCCTCTGCGCACGCAAATTCTTAATCTTTTTCCTTACATGTTTCCTACATGTCTATGCTTAGGTACAATGTGCATGTTTAGGAAACTGTAGAACCTTAAGGTGCAGCTGCCGAAAAACTGGGGTGCCTTGCTCAGAAATGTGCGAGAATTGCAATGGGCAAATGTGTTCTAACATTTATAAAAATAAAGAAGACAATTCCTCAGAAATTATAGAGGAAGAAAAAGACGAGGATGCCTAAAATATGGCAAAAAATAATATTGACGAGCCTCTCGAGGTTTAAAATTATTAATATTTTTTATAATTACCTTCATTATAATATACGAAAATATACAAATAAATTTTTGTGAGGTAAAGAATTTATATCAATTAATTATTCTAATTAATTTTATGGCGAGACACAAAATTAATTCATTATTTTTACTCTCCACTATATAAATAATAATAGTTCCTGTTAAAATGAATTACTTTTTTTTTACTCAAGGTTCATTATTTTTGACAATAAATAAAGAAACGGCGTGCCATAAGCATCAAGATTCGATTTAAAAGTGCCGCGCTTATGCGCCGATATATATAGATATACAGACGCTCGACACTCGACAGCCAAAACGAAAAATGCTTGCTACCGAAAGAAAAAATCTTATACAGAACGCTCAACCTAAACCATCGATGGCTAGGAAAAGTAATACTCGCTGTCGCCTAAACAAATAGAAGGGGAGAAATATCAGTTTCTTCTTTCAGTCGCACTCGCATTCAAGATCGTTCGTTTGTGTTTAGTACACATGGACGGTAGCACGCACACTAGCCCGCTCGCGTGTAAAAGCCGACTGAGAGGCAGGACTTGCTTCCCCACTCTAACAATTACTTTTACCACTCTTTCTCGCTTATTTTTGCAAATACGAAGATAAACCTTACAACATTTTTTATGTATTTTTCAATTCTCTACAACTTTTGTTTGGAACTTTTTTCGATGAAATGCCTAGATTCTAAGATAAGGCTATTTTTCCCTTTTTTCCCCTTTTTTACCCTTTTTCTCAAAAATTTGAGATCCTATTGCAAAAAAATTAGCACCAATCGATTCAGCGTCGTCGACTTACCCTTAGATCAAAGAATCAAGACGATACCTGAAAACCAAATTTTGACTTCTAATTGAGTAGACTATGAAAGCACGGGCTTTTATAGAAAAAGACGATGCAACGCGCGGACCAGTTACCATAAAGCTAGACAACGTAGCTGTCGATGCATATGATTGGACTAATAGAAATGGTGGGAGAACGCGTGCTAGAAGAAAGAAAGCGCCCTGCAAGGAGCTCGCTGAGCTCCTTTGTTAAACCGTAACTAAGATGTTTCTTTGTCGCTATATCTCGACACGCGTCGATACGTCTCGAAACGTCCAGATGATTCTCACTCACTCGCTTGCGTAGGATTACGCAACATACCGCCCCCCTTGAACGGGCACCGTTCATCACGCTACACACACACTTACATATACATTATCAAATACATACATTCAAATACATGCATTCAAATACATACATTAAATTAACAAAATATTACAGATGTACTAAACATAAATAATAATTACTTCTACTAAATCTCAATTCAAAATTTTTTTTATGCATTGTACAGGAAAGGAGAAAGACGTTTAATACCGCGTTTTAAAAGACCGTTGGCGGTTTTCACAGTTACCACGCGTGCTATACCGTCGGAACCTTTATGTACTTCCGTAACGCGTCCTAAAGGCCATTTGAGAAGTGGGGCGTTATCTTCGCGGAGAATGACTAAAGTACCCAGGCTTATGTCGTCGGTTGTAACTCTGTTCCACTTTTTTCTAATTGTCTGTTCATTTAAATATTCCTTGTTCCAACGATTCCAAAAATGTTGTTTCATCTGCTGGACATGTTGCCATTGTGATAGACGTCCAGATGGTATATCCCGATAATCATCCTCTGGTAAACTCGTAAATGAGTCACCAATTAAAAAATGGCCAGGTGTGAGATTGCGCAAAATAACGATACTCGGGGATTCTTTTCCATGGTTTTCACGTATATACACTCGCCGTAAGCCTTTTCGCTCGCATCGCAGAAACCGTGCATTTGTATTTCTTTTCCGTCGCCCGCGACGTTTCGCGTGAATCTTATCTTCTCGAGCGTGGGGAGGTTTCGTCGAAAAGTTTGCCACATCTCGTACATATCGGCTAGGACTTCTTCGTCCCACGATGATTTTAATTGCCATAGACTTTGCATCACGATTTTGGCGTTGATTACTACCGGAGCTAACAAACCTAATGGATCGAATAGTTGCGATATTTCGTATAATATGCTACGCTTAGTGATCCTTGTTTTATCATTTACTCTCTTTACCGTATATCCTATGTTATCCTCGGCCGCGTCCCAATTAATACCTAAAGTTTTAACGGTGCTTGACGAATCCAGGCTCACTATATTATTATCGGTAGTCTCTAAATTCTCTAAAATTTCTACGCAATTAGAAGCCCATTGTCTCAGGTGCATACCTGCTCTCTTGGTTATTCGATTTAATTCATCGCGGATTTGTTTCGCTTCTCTAACTGTATGTGCTCCTGTTAATAAATTATTCACATAAAAATCCTCTTTAAGTACGATAGCGGCATTTGGAAATTGCTAAAATTCGTCGCTCGCGAGTTGATGCAATGTTCGCGTTGCTGAAAACGACGCGGAGGCGGTTCCGTAAGTTACCGTGTTTAACCTATACGTTCTCACGGGTTCGTTCCTATTCGGGCGCCAAAAAATATTTTGATATTTGCGATCACGTGGGTCCATTCTTATTTGCCGGTACATTTTCGCGATTTCCGCGGTTATCGCGATAGCGCGCGATCTAAACCTTACAAAAAGTGTAAAAAGGTCCTCCTGTATTGTTGGACCAACCATTAAGACATTATTTAACGACCTTCCGATGGTTGTCTTTGCCGACGCGTCAAAAACTACTCGCAACTTGGTGGTAAGACTGGTATGTTTTAATACGGCATGATGAGGCAAATAGTATCCTTCTTCGCGGGATGCTCCTTCTATCCTTGTCATATGCTTTAGTTCCTCATATTCAGATAAAAACCTTGTGAACTCATCTTTCATCTCAGGCTTGCGCGATAACGACCGTTCTAGCGCGTGAAATCTTCGCAGCGCGTTCGCGTAAGAATCGCCTAACTGTCGATCCTCTTCCTTAAAAGGCAATCTTACCATATATCTGCCCGATTCATCCCGTCGCGTATTGTTTTTATAATGAACTTCGCATAAATTTTCCTCATGCGATCGAATATTATTATCCGCTATTTCCTCAATTTTCCAAAAATTTTCTAATTGTGATTGTAACTCGATGGACAACTAACGCTCTGTGGAATATGCGTGGTCCCTGCGTTCATAACGAGCCAACCTAATACCGTTTTTTGTGCTATTAGACCGTCACTTAATCGGATGGTCTGACCCGAGCGCCATAAGGACGCAAAGATTTCGATCCCTAGAATCGCGTCCCTAGAATTCGTGGGTTGATGAAATTCGGGATCTGCCAATTGGATCCCTGCCGGAATGACTAACTCTTCTCGCGGAATTCGTTGAGCGGGCAACCGATTCGTTACGGTTGGTAGAAGTAAAAACTTTAACCTTATTGCGTAATCTTCAGTTCGCGATTTCATAATTGTCTCGATCGCCTGGCTAACTTTAGTTCTAGTTTGGTTTAATCCCGATATCGGTACGTCCACGTCTTGTGTGGCTATACGTAGAAGATTCGCGAACCGGATCGTTAGAAAATGTGCTTCGGAACCCGAATCCAGGAGTACACGGCACTCGTGTGGCCTTCCGTCGCGATCTAACAAGTGCACCACCGCCGTTAGTAACAACGCGGGTGCTTGCGAGTGACTGAGCCGTACTTGTGCATCCTGCATTCTCAATGCCCCTTGGATGCAATTACTCGTGGTGCCCACCGTTGCACTTGCTGCAACGGTCTCTCTTATATGCAACAACTCATGATGTCCGCCTTTGCACTTCCTGCAACGATCCTTCTTGCATACATTAAATCGATGACCCGCTTGAAGACAATTCAAGCATAAATTGGCATTAACCACGATTTTTTTGCGAACCTCAGGTTCCGCCCTAAGCAATTGCTCGCACTCCGTAGTATGATGCCTATCGCGAAATATGCCACACAAAATAGGTACACGAGTGGAATACGCTTGAAGTGGTTGTTGTCTTCTTCGATCAGTATTTCGCAGCCAATTTCGCGGACTGTTAAAAATAGGCTCGTTACGCAATGTTCTCCTAGACCGAAGCTGAATCCTATCGGGCTTTGTCGGCGCGTTCATACGTTCAATCCTTCTATTCCTTTCCGTCGATTTAGTGATTAATAACGCCTTTCCTCTCTCGCGTAAAAAAACCACAAACTCTTCTACCGTAGGTAATGTGTCTCGCGATCGCTGTTCCTCCCATCGGAGGCGAGTAGCCGAATTTACTCGCGAGAAATGCGCGGAAATGGTAAACTGATCGACGAACGACTTTTTAGTTGTTAATAACGATCCGTAATTCGCATTCAACGCATCGGACGCGGCGATTAATGACTCGGGGAAGTCATCGTTAATCGGAGGGCCTTCCAAAATGGCCTGCACGTGCTTATTAATTAATATTAGCGGATCGTTGTAATAGTCGGTCAATGTCTTCCACGCTATGGGATAATTATCTGCGGTAATTTCGAGCGCACGTATCTTCTCAGCGGCCGGTCCCGATAAACATGATTTTAGATAGCTAAACTTTTGTATATCCCGAAGTTCGGAATTCTTTTCTATCACCGATTGGAACGCGTCCACAAAATTCGGCCATTCTTCGTGTTGCCCGCCGAACCAAAGCAACTGCACCGTTAGTATCCTATAATTATTATCTATGGACGGATTGTTAGCCACTATGCCCGTATGAGAAATCAAACTCGCGGCAGGTGAATTTGTACTTTGAACACTTATTGTTTTGAATCTTTCTACTACTAACTCGGCTTTGGCTTTGATCTCGAAAGCGCTTTCTAAATTTGCGTTAATCTCCTCATATAATGCTTGTTCGATATTTTCGGGCGGTGCTTCCAATATTTCCTTCAGTATCACTATATCCTTATCGAGTTCAATGATTCCAACCTTTAATTTTTTAATATCAAGCGGATTTGCGTTATCTACTTCACTTAATAATTTTTTGACTTGTTCGATTCTCCTTTTAATGTGACCGTATCTCAATGCCACGCGTTCGACTTCACTACGCGATTTAGTCGGACGAGGCATTTTCACGACAAAGGCGGAAGGTTAAAGAGAAAAGAGGGGGAATTACAATTTCAAAAAATGTTCACTTAGGAAATCCTTTTGTAAAAACTCACGTGAATCCTCTGGACTAATAAGTGTCTCGTGTTTCGTACTAACAGTCTTGAACAAAGGAAGCTTCTAGGCTTGTAGCGATGACTATCGCTTCTTTGTTGCTCGATCGGAAGTCTTCCGTTTCCTCTTTCTCTTCAGCTTATAGTGGACTGCTTGCACAATGGATGCCGGACGAAGAGTGGGGAGGAAGCTCCCGATCCAGCTCGAAGGATCAAATTTTAATGTTGAACGACCGACGCCTTGTATTGGTACTCCGGTTGTTTTCTTGTCGTCGAAAATGCACTTATAGGTGGATATTGGGAATCGTTTATTTATAAGGAATGAGGGTAGGTGAAAATAAATTAAAATATATTTTTTGAGCCCAGTCAGTACTAATAAGTACGATTTGTTTGGCTCGTTGAAGGGAAAAGCCTTTCAGCATAAAAACCCTGGTTGAAATACAGTTGATGATGTGGTGTCGCTGGCTTGCCTATCGGCAGCTATCGATGATGATAGTATTCCAAAAGCAGAATATAATTCTGGCCACGTGCCTTCTTCTTTGTTCCTTTGTTCCACTGATGTAATAGTAGCGCAGGAGTGTAGTTCTCTTCGATGTGATCGCTCGTAGGTCTCGTGGTAAAATAGCATTAAAGCATGAAAGCACGGGCTTTTATAGAAAAGGACGATGCAACGCGCGGACCAGATACCATAAAGCTAGACAACGTAGCTGTCGATGCATATGATTGGACTAATAGAAATGGTGGGAGAACGCGTGCTATAAGAAAGAAAGCGCCCTGCAAGGAGCTCTCTGCGCGAAATTTCTACGAAGGCAATGCAGATGTTAACTTTTAAAGATGTGGAAGAGTCGCTCCAAGCATTTAGTGGTGACGATACGCTTAGTGTTAAGCGTTGGATGAGAGATTTCGAAGATTTGGCAGAAGTTTGCCAATGGGACAGTACTCGAAAAATTATATATTGTAGACGGCTATTGCGAGGATCGGCGAGATCGTTCGTGCGATACGAGAAATGTGGTAAGTCGTGGAAACAGCTTAAGAAGGCATTGTTGAACGAATTTGCGGAAGTGACAAGTGCATATAAGGTCCACGAGTTACTTAGGAAACGAACGAGGAAAGCTGGAGAATTCTATCAGGAATACATCTACACTATGTGCGAAATTGCTGCTCAAGAAGGACTGGACAAGACAAGTACAATACAGTACATTGTGAATGGTATAGAAGATGAACCATCTAATAAAATGATTTTATACGGGGCAACGACGATTAGCGAGCTGAAACAGAAGTTTACGTTCTATGAGGGAATGAAAGAAGAGCTGATGAAAAAATCGAAGACGCCGAAGGTGCATAAGAGCAAGGAAACGGAGGAACTACCACGTGGATCATCTACGAGGACCGGCGGTGGAAGCTGTTACAATTGTGGAGAGTCGAGTCATCGGAGACGAGAGTGTCCATTTAGGACCAAGAGCGTTAAATGCTATCAGTGCGATGAATTCGGCCATGTATCAAAAGATTGTCAGAAGAACATCAAGCCTCAGAAGACGCCGAAGCAAGTGTGTAGTGTGAGTACAGAAGCCGGCGGAAAGTGTGTTAAAGAAGTGCAATTAGGAGACAGTAATGTTACAGCGTTGATAGATACGGGTAGCGATCTTAGTCTAATTACAGCGAACCAATATTTTAAGATCGGCGCACCCAAATTGGGTAAGGAAATTTTGCGATTTAAAGGCGTGGGTTCTGACTTAAATAGTACGTATGGCGAAATAGAAACGACGGTCATTATTGATAAGATGGAGTATCCGATTGGGTTGCATGTAGTTCCTGATACTTTATTGGGTTATGATTTGCTTATCGGTAACGATTTTTTGAGAAAGGTAAGCGTAGTAATTGACGCGGGTAAAGTCTCCATCCGCGATACGAAGGAAAGTCCGGTAACGAACGATGATGTACACGAAATTTTGAAAATGGATGTAATTAACGAGCGTAATGAAATGGATCTATCTCATGTTGCAAACGAAAGGCATAAGGGAAAAATAGAAACTTTAATAACGAATTATCGACCAGAGGAAGTCCGCGAAACGGGTTTGGAAAAGAATATTGTTTTAAAAGACGAAGAACCGGTGTACGCGTGTCCGAGAGGGCTATCGCCAAAAGAAAAGGACGAGGTAGATACTAATCGCAGGGGCGTACTAAGTTTTTTCGGACCAACGGGGTATTTTCGAAAGTTTGTGCCACGGTATTCGGTTATTGCGAGACCGTTGTCTAATCTACCGAGGAAAGAAATAGAATTTAAGTTCGGGCGTGAAGGGGAAGAATCCTTCAAGGAAATTAAAGAGATATTGTGTGATAAGCCGGTACTGCGACTGTACGGGATGAACGCCGAAGCAGAGCTTTATACGGATGCGTCTGGTAGGGGATACGGGGCGAGCTTGATGCAGCGTGACGATACCGACGATATGTTTCACCCGATATATTGTGCGAGTGGAAAGACTACTCCGGCCGGGGAAAAATATTCTAGTTATAAGTTGGAGGTATTTGCGATTACTAAGTCATTGCGAAAATTTAGAGTGTATCTATTAGGAATAGATTTTAAGATAGTTATAGATTGTCGTGCGTTCACACCCACCATGCGAAAGGGGGATTATTGTTTCGTGGGAATACGTAATATCGCGGGGAAAGTGCTGCGGAATTTTGATAAATGGAAAGCTTTGTTGGATAAGATTGACCGTGGGCCTATCCCCACCACTAGGAAGATTCTTGGTTGTTACTTTGTTGTCGAACCATGGATTCGGAAAGATGTAAAAATTTTTGATGGTGGTGGTATGATTGGTGGCATATCTGAGGACAGATATATTCTGTCAGAACGGCCGAGTGTGGGGTTTTTGAATTGTAAGAAGTATAGATATGAATGTGTGAATGGTATGAGTGTGAGAGTGATTGAAAGAAATGAAAGAATGCATCCGGTCGAGACAAAGGAAGAGCGTTAGATAGGAATGTTAGTTTATAGGTTTAAGGTTACATCGTCCGGACTTGTCGCCTTTGTATCGCTACATCGAAGTCTCCCGAATGTTCTCGATAATGTGAAATACCGGAAAAGCATTTGCGCGTGGCTTGGAATGATCGGGAAGTTTCCAGGGAGATGACGAGAAACAACGGGAGACGATGGAGGGGATGTGGGATATAAGTGGGCGACGGAAAGGACTGGGTGTCGCTGCGTTCTGTTCTGAGTTGCGTTTTTCTGAGAGTTGAATAAGAATTGAGGAGTGATAAGTGTAACGGGAGGTACGAAAGACAACGGGGAACGGCGAAGGATTACGATAGGCGTCGACGAGTCGGATTCGGGTGTTCCTTGCGGTTGATTTCGGGACGTGGGGAGTTACACTTATTATTAGATTATTAGATTATTAGATTATAGATACTTACCATTTTATTTTCTTTTTACAAACATTATACCTTGTTACTTATTTTTAATAAATACTACTTTACTATTATCATTATAAATATATATCATCACTATACATGAAATCTTACATCTATTCTTAGCGTATATTCGAAATACGCGGCTGAATCATTTCGAAAATATTGAAAATAACGAAATTTTCTTATCGTCCCTCCCCACTTTTTAAACCGTTGCTAAGTACACCCTGCTGGGCCTATTAAATAAAGCACTCGTCCTATTCTTCCACTGGACGCCTACGATGACATGTCTTAGATAAACAGAGAAGAATTTACAAAGAAAGCGACGAACAAAGCGATTTAAGCTAGAAGCGAAATAAGAAAAGTATGAGTATTCCTTATACTTCCATAAACGAGGTGAACCTTTTTGTTGAATCCGTATACAAGCGAAGCGAGCAAGAGGTGAGATACGTGTTTAATTTTTTGTTAAAACCGCAATTCCTTAATATATTTAATTTATCAACCAGAGCATTTATGCTACAAGGCTTTTTGCCTGACGAGCCAATATAGTATTATACTTTGTATTGATTTAACCAAGAGTTTTTCTTTTTTCTTATTTGTTGTTTTATTATATTAATTTTTTTATTTACTGTATTTTATTTAAATTGTATTTAATATCTTTATTTTATTAAAGTTTTTATTAAAGTTATATTTTATTTTATTTACAAATGTAGAGTATATATTGGCATTCGGGAGAATTGTAGTTATTTCATATTGAATACAATGAAGAAGGAGAAGTAAATGTTGTGTGGCTTAAGTTTTCAGATTCACTAAAGATTGGCCAGAAAATCGTACAGAAAGTTGCTGGACACGTTGCGATTTAAATTAATAAAACAATAGTGCAGATCGGACGTAGATCTTCAACTATTCTCCTTAGCAACAATATAAAAATTAAGATTAAGCGTTTACATTTATCTATAGTTTAAATTTAATTATTTATTATTAATTATTGAAAATTTATTTATATTATTTTAATTATTTTAATTATTTTAATTTTTAAGTTATTATAAAACTATAATCTCTTGCAGCTTTCTTATTGACCAGGATCAGTATACATTTAAATTTCTGTTTAAGTTTTCAATATGCCTAAATCTAATGCAGAGAAATGTAGAGATTATCGTCTTCGTAGGAAAAGAAATAAGGACAATAAGGAAAATAATGAGGAAACTTAGGAAACCATAATGCACTCTAATGCAAAACGTTGTAGGGTTCATTAACTGCGAAGAAAAATGATTCAAAACGGATATGAATTGCCTGCAAATGAAATTTTATGTACTCCGTCAACCTCTAATTTACTTTGCGAACCATCGGCTAAGCCTGTGATTACCGGTAGAAATTTAAATAATTTAAATGTCCCAGCAATAACTAATATTATTGCTAATTGTTCGGTGAAATTAGGACATTTGACCGATTTGTATTGCGCGAAGAATAGGTTAGATAGCGACGGCGTTGAGATATTAAGTTGGTTAGAATTACACCCTAAATAGGATCGGCCACGACTGCCTCAGTTGAGTTATGAAGCGCGAGGGGACATTAGAGATACATGTAGGACCGCCTTAGCATGCCAGGTACATGTGAGTGCGTCCTGTGGTATGTTGGAGGGGTGATGCGTGCGTGGAGCCTTGGTTCCGAAGGCGCACGCGGCAGACCAGATCTGGATAGCGAGAGAAAGTGTTCGTTTCTGGAAAAGGAAAGTGACGCCATATTGGCCTTTTTAAGTGAGAGCTGTGTTGTTCTTTGTGGTGTGCTTCCGAGCTACCGACGTGTAAGTTTGATGGGGTTGTGCATGGACACAACCTCGCTCTTTACTAACTTTGATGGGGTTGTGCAAGGACACAACCGCGCTTTTTACTAAGTTTGAAGGGGTTGTGCAAGGACACAACCATTCTTTTTACCGCGAGTAGCGGTTTCTCTTTACAGTGCTTGCCGGTCTACTAATGTAGGATAGAGTTGCAGCGGTACAGGCTACACCCAAGTTGAGGTTGCTGGCAGCGAGAATAACGCGCATTGAAGAACCGATAAATGCGTCTAAGTAGGCGGCGATATTTTGCGTAGTTGTAGCGGAGACAAAGGTAAGAGAGCTCTCTAGTGTAAGAAGAAAGGAGGGGGTACTTTGCGACGAAATAAGTGCATACGTGCTTTATGTAACTTTTCCACAGGGTACTACTTACTGTATCATTTGTTTAAATAAAGTTACCGCTTGCCCCGGCTTTTCTCTCAACTTCGTGAGAGTTTTTATGCCGAGGCAAGCGTTTCATACCGCGTAAAACTGTTTTGATTGATTTATCTATCCTTTCCTATCTCACTCATTCATGCGTCGAATTAACCGAACTCACGACATTAATATCAAATTGCTTCCAGTCTTATATTCTACCAACACTAATTATTTATTTTTTTTGTTTGGTCTTTATGTTTTGAAGTTATTTGAAGTTATTTACATTTATTTTATTTGACATTTATTTTACATTTATTTCTTCAAGAAAACTAATTGTCTGCGAATTAAACTTTATGTGCCCCATCGACTTCGAATTTACTTGTGACTTCTGAACCATCGACTTAGCTTATGATTACCGGTACAAATTTATATAATTTAAAATTTTCAGCAATGACTAATAGTACTGCTTATTATTATTTTTGAACTTATACTTCTTTTGGTTCGTTTGGGAATTTGGTCTTTATTTTTTTTGACAATCTTTTTTTGAAAAATTTCTTGAATAAGGAAAAAGCAAATCTCAAATACTTTTTCTTCCTTCCAAGGTTACCTATTTATTTTCTTTTTTCATCAATTTTTCTTTATCTAGAAGAAGAAAAAGTAGTTGAATAGAAACAAAAATATGATCAGTTATGGAAACTAAAAGAATAAACAATGGTCAAGAAAGTAAAAGAAGTTCTTTGTTAAGAAACATGTACAAAAGTCCACCAAAGCCAAGCATTTCTGCTCTTTTCTTTCTTCTTTCTGTCATATTCTTCTTCTTTTACTTAGTATATACCATAACATTTCTTATACTTTGAAGATAGCGCTTTTTAACAGGACAAAATATTGTTTTGGAAAAAGAGTACTTTTATACCTGCGGTTCTTAAATTTTAAAGATTTTCTTTGAAGAAGGTATAAAATGAAAAGAACTTGGTTATAAAAGAAAAGAATCGATCAATTTAGGAAGGAAGAGAAAGTTTTCGAGACTTGTTATTTCCTCTCTCGAAAAATTAGGACAAAACAAATTTATTACTTTAGATATTTTTTGTATCCCTTTCGCAAGTATAGGCGGAGCAACTTTGTTGTTTTTTGTTTCCAACTCTTCTCTACTAAAAGAATTATAAAACAATGTTTTCAATTTTAAGATATATTTATTGTCTTTTTATTATTATAATTATCTTTTTAATATTTACCTTCAGAATTTTTCATCCGTTGTCAGATATTTCTCTTAAAAATTGTTCTTCTACCACTATTTCATTTTGTTCAAATTTTCAAAAAGAACGAGTCACTACCTATACTCTGTTATTTTAAATACCGAATTACCGTTATAAAACTTATTGTTAGATTTTATCATTATATATATATATCATTTGCCATTTTTCTTCGTTTTTTTCTTGATCGTTTCCTTACATTATCTTGTTCTAATTTTTTCTTATATGACAACGATGATTACCGTTAACGTTAACGTTCCCATTATATACTCATATACATCTAATTAGTATGAATGAAAATTCGTTTAATTAAACTGATTAAACGTGTTACGATTAAGCTGTGATATTTATATGAAAGAGGAATTCTCCCTTTTCTAAGCGTTTTTTTTTATTTTATTCGTTTTCTGCTTTTCAATTTGTCCACTAACATAAGGTGAATTTTTGTTTTTGTTCAGTTTAAATAACATATTGGTGGCAATTAAGAATAATTGTTTACATTATTTTATTACCTTAATTTATTTTTTATTTTTTTACCTTAAGAGATATCGTTTTCTTTCAAAATTCTTATGTGCATAAGTCAGTCGAACGTTTTCTTCTTAATTTTTTGAAGTTATACTTCTTTTGGCGCGTTTGGAAAAATGTGATGGGAGTGATTTTTTTCCGAGAGTCTGTAAAAACGACACCACAAAGTTAGTCGGTATATATGATACGCAGTAAGGCGATTTCAAATTAACGGCATGATGTCATCTGTTCTCTTTCTTCTTTCTCTTTTTTTTTCTCAAGCGGGTCACCCATCCAAATACTAATCATACTGAGCGCTGCTTTACTTAAGGAATCGAGCGGGAAATAGTTCTATCACCACGCTATGGCCGTTGATGCATTAAGTAATTTGATATATCTCCCTTATATTTAGTGTGGACTAATAACTATATTTTGATTTTTTTTTTTTATTCTTTCTTATATATCTAATATATCGATCGATTGAAAATATATTTCTTTTCTTTTTTTTGTTAAATAAATAAATATTAATAATTAGTAGCTTATCTTCTCATACTTCCAATCTTCCCCTTTTTACATTTTCATTTTATATATTTATAAAATTATTTAAATAAATAAATGAATAAAAATATAATAATAAAAAAAAAATAATAGGCTTACAATAGCGAATATTATCGATCATCGAGCAGGGAGTGAGGGAACAGGTTTCTTTATCAACTATATTCTATGTAAAAAGAAAATTAATAATAATAATAATAATAATAATAATAATAATAATAATAATAATAATAATAATAATAATATAATAATAACAACATTATTTAGAAAATAAACAAGAAAAATTAAAAAGTAACAAGAAAAATTATAGTTTTTAATAATAATTTAATAATAATTTAATAATAATTTAGTAAATATTAATAATTATTATTATTTTTTCTTTAATTATTTTTTTGAAGTTATTTTTAAGGTTATTGAGGTTATATTCGTTTTGGTACGCCAAAGAAGTATAACTTCTTACGTGCGTACATAAGTACACACACCAGTTTTTTTTGTAGAATTTAATAATGAGATTAATTTATTTATTTATTTATTTAATAATATTTTATTGACCCTAAAGCCTAGGCTTCCTAAAGGCTATTAACCCATTGCACTATTCGGAACCTCAGGAAACGCCAGGCCAAACGCGTCTGCCTCGATCATCGTGGTGAAAGGCGAGCGGCGGAGCGCGCGTGCCGAAATTTGAAACCTTTTTTCACGACCGAACGCAAGATGTCGAGTACGAGTCGGACTCGTGATATTTATGTTCGGCCTGAAATGTCGAGTACAAGTCAAGCTCGTGATATTCATGTTTGATCTGGAACTGAACAACGAGCCCGACTCGTGACATCCATGTTTGGCATAAAATTTTCATCACGAGTCAGACTCGTCAAAATAGTGCAAGGGGTTAATTACAGTATAGTACAATGTAATGTATAGATAAAACAAAACGGAAATGAAAATTATGTAATTGTTATGATATTATGTATTAATATACTATTAATTAGCTATTAATCGTTATTAGCTATTGTGCGACAGTTTAACTGAGCTATTATAGTTTTAATCATGCTTATAACTTGTTTTTTTTTGTAGTATTTAATTATGAGATTAATTGTTATGATATTATGTATTAATATACTATTAATTATCTAGTAATCGTTAATAGCTATTGTGCGACAGTTTAACTAAACTATTATCGTTTTAATCATGTTTATAACTTGTTTTTTTTTATAGAATTTAATTATGAGATTAATTGTTATGATTTTAGAACGGTGCCTTATAGAACCGCTATTGTGGCGTTTTTTCAACTAAGATGTTGGACAAAAGACTGATTACTTGCATAAAGACTAAAGTTAAACGTAAAGACTGTGTTATGAAATTTTATGTGTAAATAATTCTCATATATTATCTTATACGATGTAAGAAAATTAAAATCTTGCCAATCATCTTTGATTAGATGTAATTAATGATAAAAGTTAATATAGATTAAGTACATTTTCTCTTCTTACAATGTAAGGAAATTTAACTTTCAAATGTAATCCAATGATTCGGATTTGAAAAACTAGTTGATGAGTTAGTTGTTAATTAGAATTCTATCAATTTTACTGACAAGTATTTTACACCTTATATTACAAAACTTTTTATTCTTTTACTTTTTGCATTCTATAGAATCATGATCGCGAAATCAAATATGTACATATATATATATATATATATATATATATAGAAAAGAATTTATATTTGTAAATAATATATACTTTCCTTATATTTGTAAATAAATTATTTCATTTTTCTCTCTTAATTTAATCCTATTTCGTTTTTTTATCTTAAATATATTTTTCTTTGAACAATTATCGTTAGTTAGATCAAATTCTTCGATAATTTGATACAAAAGAAAAAACAAACAAAAGAAAAAAAGAAATCAAATATACAACAATAATTAAATAAATAAAGCGTTCAATACAAAAACATTCATTTGTTATTATTTGCATAAAAATAATTAATATCCAAGTTAAGAAAGGAAGAAATGAATTTTGATTAAACGAAATTAATAGGCCAGTCAATGCGGGCCTAACTTCCAGTTTTTTAGCTAAACGCGTGCATCTTTGTCCTAAGGGTAATTTGACCACGCTGAATCGAATGGTGCTAATTTTATTTAAATTTAATCCCGAGGTTTTGAGAAAAAGGGTAAAAAAGGGTAAAAAATGGCCTTTTCTTAGAATCTAGGCATTTAATCGAAAAAAGTTTTAAGCAAAAGTTGTAGAGAATTGAAAAATACTGAAAAAATGTTCTATGAGTTATCTTCGTATTTTCAAAAATAAGCGAATAAAATTGGATTGAAGATGGGAAAAAAATTGTAAGAGTGGGAGAAAGCAAGCTTATCCCTCCGTCGCGTTTTACACGCGAGCGAGCTAGTATGCGTGCGAGCGTCCGTGTGCACTAATACACAAACGAAGGATCTTCGGCAATCTTCGGGACTCTCGGTCTTGAATAAAAGTGCGAGTGAGAGAACAATCCAATACTTCTCTCTTTTTATTTATCATGCGATAACGAGTATTATTGTCCTTGGCCATCGATTGTTGAGCGTTCTGATATTTCTCTTTTTATATTTTTTCTTTCGGTAGCGAGAATTTTACGTCTTGGCCATCGTGCGTCGACCGTTTTGTATACGAGTGCGAGTGAGAAAGAAAACCGATGTTTCTCTCTTTCTATTTTTTCATTCGGTAGACAGAATTTTACGTCTTGGCCATCGTGTGTCGAGCGTTTTGTATATCTATATATATCGGCGTATAAGCGCGGCATTTTTAAATCGAATCTTGATGCTTATGGCACGCCGTTTCTTTATTTATTGTCAAAAATAATGAACCTTGAGTAAAAAAAAAATAATTCATTTAAACAGAAACTATTATTATTTAGTTGAGAGTAAAAATAATGAATTAATTTTGTGTCTCGCCATAAAATTAATTAGAATAATTAATTGATATAAATTCTTTGCCTTACAAAAATTTATTTCTATATCAAATTGAATACGTATTCTCTTTAAGACGAAATTTAAAATTTAAATATTTTTCCTATTAAATTATGTATTCTATAAAATTTTAAATTACTGACTTTTTGTCTCGTAAAAATTTATTAGTGTATCAAACTAAATACATATTTGAAAAAGAAGAATCTTGTATCCACACATAAAATTAATTCAAGATATATATGAAAGGATATTCTAAAAACGTGGAATTTATTTTTTGTCTATACATAATTTTAATTCATTTTTATTATGTTATAAGAAAACAGTAATGCATTCTGATTCATCTTCGAAGTCTTAAGAATTGTACGAAAAAAATTGAACAATTACCAAGTGGTGCGTTAGCGTAAGTAGTAACGTCTTCGCTTCTCGCGCTGGGTATTAATGTTCGATTCTTCATGGGGGAATTATTTTTTTTATAAGTTTTTCTATCCTTAGGTTATATAAATTGTTTTTACATTTCCTAATTTCTAATTATATAGAAAAAAATTAAAATTATTACAAAAAAATTAAAAGCAATAAATTTTTTTACATCTTGCACAAATAAAGGAAGATTTATTACTGAAATTACAAATTCATCCTGTAAATACCATCCTAAAAAATGTCTCGTTTCGGCACGTTAAAAATTAATTTTTGTTATTTATTGGATATTTTTTAATTTATAATTAGTAACTTTATTACTCGCGTAATAATGTAGATTTCCTAATAAATTTTATATCGTTAGTGCAAAAGTTGAAAAAAATCTGAGGTGGGACTCACTGACCGTCTCCTTGTTAAGGATAGAAAAACTTATAAAAAAAATAATTCCCCCACGAAGAATAGAACGTTAAATACCCAGCGCGAGAAGCGAAGACGTTACTTCTTACGCTAACGCACCAATTGATAATTGCTCAATTTTTTTTGTACAATTCTTAAGACTTCGAAGATGAATCAGAATGCATTACTGTTTTCTTATAACATAATAAAAATGAATTAAAATTATGTATAGACAAAAAATAAATTCCACGTTTTTAGAATATCCTTTCAAATATATCTTGAATTAATTTTATGTGTGGTTATAAAATTCTTCTTTTTCAAATATGTATTTAGTTTGATACACTAATAAATTTTTAAGAGACAAAAAGTCAGTAATTTAAAATTTTATAGAATACATAATTTAATAGGAAAAATATTTAAATTTTAAATTTCGTCTTAAAGAGAATCCGTATTCAATTTGATATAGAAATAAATTTTTGTGAGGCAAAAAATTTATATCAAATAATTATTCTAATTAATTTTATGGCGAGACACAAAATTAATTCATTATTTTTACTCTCAACTAAATAATAATAGTTTCTGTTAAAATGAATTATTTTTTTTTTACTCAAGGTTCATTATTTTTGACAATAAATAAAGAAACGGCGTGCCATAAGCATCAAGATTCGATTTAAAAATGCCGCGCTTATACGCCGATATATATAGATATACAAAACGCTCGACGCACGATGGCCAAAACGAAAAATTCTCGCTACCGAAAGAAAAAATATAAAAAGAGAAATATCAGAACGCTCAACAATCGATGGCCAAGGACAATAATACTCGTTATCGCATGATAAATAAAAAGAGAGAAGTATGGGTTTGTTCTCTCACTCGCACTTTCATTCAAGACCGAGAGTCCCGAAGATTTCCGAAGATCCTTCGTTTGTGTATTAGTGCACACGGACGCTCGCACGCATACTAGCTCGCTCGCGTGTAAAACGTGACGGAGGGATAAGCTTGCTTTCTCCCACTCTTACAATATTTTTCCCATCTTCAATCCAATTTTATTCGCTTATTTTTGAAAATACGAAGATAACTTATAGAACATTTTTTTAGTATTTTTTAATTGTCTACAACTTTTGTTTGAAACTTTTTTTGATCAAATGCCTAGATTCTAAGATAAAGCCATTTTTTACCCTTTTTTACCCTTTTTCTCAAAACCTCGGGATCAAATTTAAATAAAATTAGCACCATTCGCTTCAGCGTCGTCAACTTACCCTTAGGACAAAGATGCACGCGTTTAGCTATAAAACTAGAAGTTAGGCCCGCGTTGACTGGCCTATAATGATAAAAGTAATTATAGATCAAATACATTTGCTCCCCTTCATCGTGAGGCTCAAAATAAAGAATAATTATAATAATTATTACTATTACTATTTGATTATAATAAACAAAATAAGCAATAGATTTTCATTAAACAAAATAATGATAAATACAATAGACACAAATTAATTATAAATTTAATACGTAAGCCAAAAAAGTATTTTCAAGACAATGAGGACTGTAAAATTATGTTTGAATATTTTTTTTATATTAACATGAATATATATACATGTCTATCTAATATAAATAAATATTAGGTAACGTATACGTGTGTAAGTATTAAGAATTATTAACAAATACATACGAGAATGTATCATTTTCAAATTTGCATTATCAGATTTGATTATTTGACAAATGCATAGATAGCTATAAGTACTCATTTATATTTATAAATAATAATAATTACTATAGCAATAATAATTATAATATTATTTTATATATGTTTATCATTTATTTAGAATCATCTTTATGATATTTTTATTCAAATAAAAGAAATGTTAAAGGGAATGAAATTATTCAGGAAAAAATGTAACATTTATGTTGAACGACCGACGCCTTGTATCGGTACTCCGGTGGTTTTCTTATCGTTGAAAATGCACTTATAGGTGGATGAGGAATGAGGGTAGGTGAAAATAAATTAAAATATATTTTTTGAGCCCAGTCAGTACTAATAAGTACGATTTATTTGTCTCGTTGCAGGAAAAAGCCTTTCGGCATAAAAACCCTGGTTGAAAATACAGTTGTTGCCGATGTGTCGCTGGCTTGCCTATCGGCAGCTATCGCTGATGATGTTAATCCAAAGCAGAATATAATTCTGACCACGTGGCCTTCTTCTCTTGTTCCTTTGTTCCGCTGATGTAATAGTAGCGCAGAAGTGTAGTTCTCTTCGAGGTGATCGCTCGCAGGTCTCGTGGTAGAATCATGTTGAAGCGTGAAAGCACGAGCTTTAATAGAAAAACCCGTAGAAACCGTAGCTGTCGATGCATATGATTGGACTAATAGAAATAGTGGGAGAACGCGTGCCAGGCGACACAAGCGCCCTGCACGGAGTTTGATGCGCTCCTTCAGTACACCGTAACTAAGATGTTTTTTGTCCCTATATCTCGGCGATTATCGATACGTCTCGAGATGTCTCGAAACGATTCCCACTCACTCGCTTGCGTAGGATTGCGCAACAATTTAATTGCAATGCACTATATTTGAAAAAAGAAAATATTTTATTGTCGAACAACTTTTAATCTGAAATAAATTTTAATTTATAAAATAAAACTAAATAAATAATCATAATAAAATAATGGAAAATGACTGAAATTTTGATAAAAATTCGATGCTAGACCATTCTCTTAGGATACTCCTAACTATGGTCTTTTCTATCTTAAAAAAAGGAAAAGAGATATTATTTGACATATTACCAGCGTACCTATTTCTTTCTTACGTGATGCAGAAACAATAGAACACAATCAAAATCGTTTGTCTTTTTATCATAAAGGACATTTTGCTACAATAAGAAGACAATTTTAAATGAATTCATCTATTGAGAATAGAAAAAGATAATAAAAATTCTTGCTTTCTAACACTGCTTTTCTTCCAAAAGATTTTCGAGTAGTTTTAAGACGTTCTTAAATAGAAAATTCACTTTGTATTTGTTTTAGAAAAAAATAAATGATAGAGATATATTAACGGTCCTAAATAAACACCATAATTTTTCCGAAAACATAAAAAAAATATTCTTCTTTCTGATTTGCTAAAAATATAAAGAGTTAAAATATAAAAGAAGTTATCTTGAAACATACAAAAGCCTAACAACTGAATACATAATTCTATCCTATTCTCAATATTTTCTATAGGAGTATTGTGTCGAGTTTACCAAAATTTTTCACCAAATTTTACAAAATATCCTTTTTTTAAAACCTTTTACCGGAAAATCCTAAAAAAATATTTACAAAAAATCTATTTATCACAAACTATCTATCGTCACGACTTTACGTGCAGGCAAAACTTGTTAATAAATTGTTTATTTACTTATTTGACTTCATACAAGTACACGTCGTACAAATTTTATCCTAATTTCGTTTGATCAATATTTAAATTTTCTCTCTCCCCCTATCACTTTCTTATTAATTTAATATTTTTTTCTCTCTCTTTCTTTCTTTCTTTCAAGTTCATTCCTTCTTTCTCTCTCTTACTCCCACACCTACTCCTACACCTATTCTAACTCTCCCACTCTTTCTTTATTACTTTTTCTGTTATATCTATCTCTATAACTCTTACATCAGTAGAACGATAAATGCATTTGTTCGACAAACACAAGCGCGGGAAAGAGGAACAGAGGAAAACAAAGTTAAACGAATTCTATTGTTTTTCGTTCGATTTGATTCGATTGACGATACTGGTAATTATCGAAGATACAAGTCGTTCGAACGTAAATAATATGATAGAAGAGGTATTGGAATAATTTTTTTTTAAACGGTTGTGTTAAGGGTCACTGAGAAAAAAACGCGGGGATGCACGCACACCTAATTAGTTATTTTTGGTGTTAACTTTTAAACGAAAAATTTATTCGAAAGATATGCTTGCTTTTTATTTTGTTTCTTTTTTGGTTTTTGATTTAAATCAAAGATAAAAAACATTTCGCGTGCGCACTGCCCCGTGTTCCGGTGATCACGAAGAAAGATCGCTCAACGATCGCGATAATATAAGTCAACTTAGTCATATCCATGAAATAATTCTTATCTAGATTCTAATCGTTAAATTCAGCATTAAAAAATGAGCATAGAACCTCAAAAGCTGAAAACAATGAATAGGTTCATTTACCTGCTAGCTATTTGCTAATTTAAAATCAATAAATGTTACCATTATTATTTAATTATTTAATTAGTTATTAATAATTAAAAATTAAAAAACTTCTTTCTTTTTTCTAAGTAAAGCAACGTAGTTTTCTAGTGATTTTGGTTATTAATCAATTGCTTACTTTTGTTTTTCCAGCTCCTTACCTTTATTTTATTAACTATTATTTACTTACAGTTAATTAATTGAAAAAAATTATTACCTATTGAATAAACTTATAAAATAACAACATCATAAGTTGGAGTAATGTTAAATGCGCAAGCGCACTTTAAAAAGATGAAAGTAAGGTTGGTATATATACCTGCAGGGGATATATTTAAAGTTGATTTCCAAGTAACAACGTATAGGGTAGTGAAAATAAATAGAAATTATAATTTACAAAATATTTACTTATTGTTTATACATTATGAACGACTAACTTTTTCTAGTGTTTGACAGGGGTTTCCAATTTTCTGCTTCGATATGAAGAAATTTCTTATCAGATATTTATGATGAGAATTTCACTATTGAAAGAACGTGTAGCAAGTGATTTCAATGCTTCGCGAACTGTGATTTTAACACGTTTGCCTGTGCAAATGGTATAGCATACATTTTCATTGTGATGTAGAATGAATTATTGCTATACAATTAAAAATTTACAATTTTTACTTATAATTTTATTCCATACAACCTTAAGTTTTTTGTGATTATTATACCTTTAAAGGTGATGACTAACTGATTCTTTAATATATGATGATCTGACTGTCCTTATAAAATGTTTTTTTAAAAAATCGACTGTAATATAAACTTTGGATACGGTCAAATGATTTTACATCATGACAATGTACTGTTGCAAGTTGTCAAAACACACTGAAAATTTTACCTTATCTATTGTAATCTTAAAATTTTATTCCATCCGATTACCACTTGTTTTGATTAACGGTACGTAATCTGATTGATCGAAACTTAAAGTCTTACAAAAAAGTAATTAAGATCGATTCGTGGATCCGTTTGTAAATGTTTGATCAACTGCTTCAAAGCGTTTTTCTTAAATTGTTTGAAAAAAAGAATAAAAGTAAGGAACAGTTCATAAATGTGTAATCAATTACTTACGATAAAGTGTGGGAATAGATAATAATGATTTAGGATAATAAATAAATATTTATAGAATTATTTGGAAATAAAGAGGAAAAAAGAAAAGCAAAAAGTGGACCAATAAAAATAGGTGAAAGATAGTAAAATAAAGTAGCGTCTATGAATTTCCAAAGAAAGTAATTTTTACATTTATTCTCTTTCGGATTCTTTTAATCGTAAAATCTTTCTTTATAGTATTTCAATTTTTATATTAATCTCTTTTCAGTGGATACCAAAAAAATGAAAGAAATCATTTTAAACACACCTTGAAGCTAAATGTTAATCTTGAAAGGTAAAACAAATCATTTGGAACACACATTTAGCCTAAATGTTAGTTCGCAAGATGAAATGAAATATTTGAGAACTCACCTTTAATTCAAGTATTAGTTCAAAGAAATAAAACAAATGATTTTTCAAACTCACCTCAAAACAAAATAATCCAAACCTTTACCTTTTAAATTTTTTCCTTTCTATATTTAAAATTTATATTCAAATTATCCTAATCATCTCAAATTTCTTTTTCTCTTTATACGTAAAACATTTAAAAATTGTTCAAATCTCACTGTGATTCAGTTAATTTTAGTTCCAAAAATTCCCACTAGAACAAAAAATGGAGCTGTTATCGATATTCTGTCATAACGTGAATTAGAGTAAACTGTCGCGCCGCAGCGGTGGCGAGTTGCAGCAGCAAGCCGCCACAATTTTGGTATAGGTAAGTTTTCATTGGTTAACTTGGTTAAACCTATGGATAGAGGTCTAGGAGCATAATGTGCTCCTAGGCAATTTAGTCTTACGACAAACGTTGAAGGTGATACACGTGTTACTCGGTTCACGAAATTTACGATTATTCACGTATTATAATTCATAGTGCAATTGATATTAGCCTCACTCGATAATATCAATATGGATTATACTCCTATCTGTAAGTACAATCGAATTTTTTTTATTAACATTTGCATGAATATATTTAATATTGTTTTAATTTAAGAAAATAAACTTGACGACAAATTTAGATAGTTTGATACAATGTTTGAGTAATTCTACGTAAAAGTATAATTATATACGTCATTGTTCACGAATAAGGATGATTTTTATTAATTGCAAAAACACATTTGTCGAATTTGTTTATAATTATTAGATTAAACAAAAATTTATTTGTAATATACGTATCAATGTAACATTATTCTATTATTTTGTTGATACGCGAATCGACGACTCTATTTAAAAATCAATTTACACTTTATCTGTTCTTTTGTTTAATCACAAATCGAATATAATATCAACTAACTAATATATAATAATAAAACAAAAGGAAAATGAACATTTCGCAGATGTAACAACATTTTCATCTTTCGTAAACATTGAGTTAGCTTTTTTTTAATTATAAAGTATCATTGTAGAATATTGCCACATTTTACTTATTCGTATTTTTTTTTTTCGTTTTTCATCACCTTTATGAAGCATTAATTAATATTTTTTCTTCGACGTAGAAAATATTTGCGTTCAATCTAACTACCGTTAATATATCAAAACTTTTCAATTCTAACATTATTCTTTATTGTATAATAATGTATCTTTTACTTTTCTTTTACGTAGAAAGGATTTTTTCATTTCTTTCTACGTGTACCTTGCTAGAAGATCTGTTCGTCGTTGTCAAATCATTAAGAAACTTACGTTATTTCAACACACACACACACACTTGTAACATTGCAACAACACGACAACAATAGTCAATGGATTTTATCTTACCTTATTATATTCTTCTGAAATGAGGATTTTCATTTAAAAATCAATTTGTTTCAAATTACGAAATCGATAAAAGAAAATAAATAATAATAAAAGTAGAAAAAACGGGGTGCGTTTAGGTGAATAACTGACGATCAATGTTAATATAACGGGAAGAAATTTTGTATATATTTTTTGTTCGTATACAAAACATAGCATGAAGAGGGTTTAATTATAAATTTTGAAATATTTATTCCTAAATAACCCATTCGCGTTATATATATCGCACATCAAAGAAATACATATATATATGAAAAATACACATTCAAAACAATAATAATTAATAGGTTAAAATTAGAATGATTTATCTTAACAAAATAATAATATTGTTAAATAAATTGCGTTGTTAAATCGTCGACTTAGCTTTGAATAAATCGTAGGGACAAACGGATGATGGTAGTGTTGAAGAAAAAAATACAAAAACTGAAAACCAAAAATAAAAATAAAAATAAAAATAAAAATAAAAATATATATAAAAATTGAACAATAAAAAGTTGATAAAAAAAAGAAGAATTAAAATAAATAAATAATGTGTGCTCATGTTATAATTTGTTTTTTATTTTTGACATACAGATTGTAAGCGGCCAAATGGGATGATGACGATGATGAATATTGTTGAAGGTGCGGTGGCAGTAAAGATGGAAGTAACAGCAAAGGCGTCAATATTACCAACACAATACAATCATATTTTATGCATCTAGTCGACGTAATATAAACGTACCACCATCGATCGGACGTTATTGTGAGCTATCAAATAAATTTTCTGAATGTGATGGTGGAATAAGGTTAAATCATGAAGCAGCATCAGCATCAGTAGGAAGAATGTATCGTCAAACAGCTGATCAAAGTAGGAACTGTCATTCGGTATCATTTTTCGATTATCAATACCACAACAACAACAACACCAACCAACAACAACAACAACAACAACACAACAACAACAACAACAACAACAATTTTATATACAGAAAACAATAAAATCAAAAAGTTATGCAAATTGAATCATTATCATCAAAATGTAAGGAATGTATATTTTTATCAATTGTACGAGCCATTGATGTCCGTCCAACAATCAATCGTTCCTCAACAGGTTTACCTGTTCCCATATATTTGTCATCAACAATTGAGTGAACAATTGACCAGACAATTGGCTGAACAATTAGCAACAGTACAATTAAGAGGACAGTTAAGACAGATTAATAACGGAACTTATGATCATACTACGTTATATTGTAACGGTGTATCACCTTGGATGGAAGAAAGATATCATAGCAAAAGTACATATGGTTTCGTTCGAACAAAAAGCGACAATATTATCATCAACTATACCGAATTGGAATACGTTTTACGCACTTACGTACACCATCCGCTTTTTCTGATAGAAGCTGGTTACCCGTGTGTGTGGAATTTCGATGCGAGATTCAAACAATTCGTCAATAATTTGCACAAACCGTTCGGATCGAAGAATCAATCTAATAATAAGGACCATCTTGTTACCTGTAAAAAAATTAAGGACGTCGGACAACAAAATTGCAGTTCGATATCGAATGTAGACGAATTGGATGACATTGAAACGAGATGTTCGAAGTGTCTGAAAGGATTTTATTTATATCGTGCTAATGGGCATGTGGACGGGAGTGAAGTTTGCGTGCATCATCCAGGTGATTTGATATTAAATGAGAAAGGCAATGCTAAAACTTGGACCTGTTGTAAGAATCGTGCCAGCGTGTTGGGATGCAAAACCGAGCCTTCCCACATATGGGAAAGTTTCACAAAAAATTTTGACAGTCCTCAAATCGATTACGTACGTACGAGACCAAGTGAGATACAACCAGAAAATCACATGTACGGTATATTAGGGATCGATTGCGGAATGGTATTAACGAAAAACGGATTGGAATTGGCCAATGTTAGTTTGGTCAATATACACGGACACCGTAGTTTACAACGAATACGTAATACCGACATCCGAGGGTGATCGATTACCGATACAAATTCAGCAGATAATACTTAACACTATTGGCGAAAGCTACTAAAACCCTCCAAATGGTACAGCAAGATCTATTGGGATTAATCAAAGCCGAGACCATACTTATTGGACACGCCCTTGAGAATGATCTCAAGGTTCTACGCATGATACATTTTACATGTAAGGAATGTATATTTTATCAATTGTACGAGCCATTGATGTCCGTCCAACAATCAATCGTTCCTCAACAGGTTTACCTGTTCCCATATATTTGTCATCAACAATTGAGTGAACAATTGACCAGACATTGGCTGAACAATTAGCAACAGTACAATTAAGAGGACAGTTAAGACAGATTAATAACGGAACTTATGATTACTACGTTATATTGTAACGGTGTATCACCTTGGATGGAAGAAAGATATCATAGCAAAAGTACATATGGTTTCGTTCGAACAAAAGCGACAATATTATCATCAACTATACCGAATTGGAATACGTTTTACGCACTTACGTACACCATCCGCTTTTTCTGATAGAAGCTGGTTACCCGTGTGTGTGGAATTTCGATGCGAGATTCAAACAATTCGTCAATAATTTGCACAAACCGTTCGGATCGAAGAATCAATCTATAATAAGGACCATCTTGTTACCTGTAAAAAAATTAAGGACGTCGGACAACAAAATTGCAGTTCGATATCGAATGTAGACGAATTGGATGACATTGAAACGAGATGTTCGAAGTGTCTGAAAGGATTTTATTTATATCGTGCTAATGGGCATGTGGACGGGAGTGAAGTTTGCGTGCATCATCCAGGTGATTTGATATTAAATGAGAAAGGCAATGCTAAAACTTGGACCTGTTGTAAGAATCGTGCCAGCGTGTTGGGATGCAAAACCGAGCCTTCCCACATATGGGAAAGTTTCACAAAAAATTTTGACAGTCCTCAAATCGATTACGTACGTACGAGACCAAGTGAATACAACCAGAAAATCACATGTACGGTATATTAGGGATCGATTGCGGAATGGTATTAACGAAAAACGGATTGGAATTGGCCAATGTTAGTTTGGGTCAATATACACGGACACGTAGTTTACAACGAATACGTAATACCGACATCCGAGGTGATCGATTACGATAACAATTCAGCAAGATAATACTTAACAAATTGGCGAAAGCTACTAAAACCCTCCAAATGGTACAGCAAGATCTATTGGGATTAATCAAAGCCGAGACCATACTTTTGGACACGCCCTTGAGAATGATCTCAAGGTTCTACGCATGATACATTTACATGTATAGATACATCTTATTTGTTTAAACACCCCGGTGATTTGCCGTACAGACGTAGTCTAAGAGAATTAAGTGAAGTCTATTTAAAAAAGGATCATACAAAATGGTGCACACAACTCGGTTGAGGATACTTATCTGCGTTGAATTTAGTTGTATATAATTAAGAGTCGACGGATTTTAAAATACCACCACCCCTCTATTCCTATTTTTTCCTTAGTTTTATAATTAATGTTAAGAACAAACTCGAAATTTATTTTCAAATTTGAGAGAAGAAAGAAGAGAGATAGATATCTTTGAAATGATTGAGAACACAAAATTAAACGAATGTAATTTATTTTACTCTGTTTTCTTTCTCTTCTATGTTTTCGCTCTTTTCGCTTCATATGTACATTTGTTCGTAATAACAATATTTAGCTATTAAATCATAGTCTAATCATATCTGACATGAGACACCCTGAAAATATATTTCTGTGATATACAATGTTTATTGATATAAATATGTATTATAATAAAACAAACTGGAATGTACTTAAATCGTAAAGAAATCTTCGTATATGCGTTTAACATATTTTTAAATCTGTAAATAATGTATAGAGAAAAAAATTTTTTTGTCACAACATACATCATGCTTGTTCTTTAAACACATACAAGCACAACCATAAAACCACCATAATGTATGCGTTGTGTTTATTATATTGTATTTTTAAGAGTTTCTTTTTCTTCTTTTCCTCTTTTTTCTTATTACTTTTTATATTTTATTATAAGTAATGTACCAATAGATGCTTTATTTCTTTTTTTTTACAAAAGTCGCTTTAACTTATACGTCGACTGAAGAACAAAATTTGAAGCAATTCAACGCATTTGTATTATTTGAATGGAATGGGAAGACTTTTTTGTTTTCTTTTGCATATGAAAATTTTGCTCTTGTTCTTCTTCTCCTTCTTCTACTCAAACGAAGAACGATGCAAAACTTCTATTCCCTCGTAGCCCCTTCAGGCCCCACCTCACCCAACTCACCGACCAACCTTATTCTTAATACAATTCACTTGAATTCCAAAGTAAAGTTTTGTTTTTCTTCCTTGCTAGTAAAGATAAAAAAAGAAAAAGAAATATACATCAGCTGAGGTGTCCTTGAACGTCCCTCAACGGTGAGATTCTAATCGTGTTTTACTATCGTTTGCAGTATATGTATATCGTCTTTCTCGTCTTATTGGATATCCGTAAGATTTTTTTCATCTGGGTCGAGGACAAATATTAAGCGGACGTTTCGTTATAAAAATTCAATCTTTCACGAACATTGCTATATTAAGAGAATGTTTTTTTCTTTTTCTTTTTTCTTTCTTTTCTTTTCTTTTATTTTAATTCATTTTATTTTATTTCATTTTTTAACATCATTGATAAATAGTTATATACTTTCGTTCATTAATATTATGTTTATATGTGTGTATTAAATGTTTTTTGAGAGGGTGTGGGGGGTATATATATAACGTATCATAGGTGGTATACTAGTGGATGTTTCATAAAATGTTTTACACTCGATTCAGAATTAATGTGTTTTGTTAAAATTCATTCTATTCGTTATTTTGTTAGGATTGAAAATAATATATTTCGTGAGGACAATGTATTAAATTGTATTTCTTTTTCTAATTATTAATTATTGTCACATTGACTATATTATAAAATATTGAATAAATAAATATTAATCTGTAAATATACTATCAAGAATGAATTCATTCATTCTCAATAATATTCAATTTATTTTCGCTATAAGGAATATTTTAATTGCTTGAAAAATAAAGATTATGAAATATTATACGTGCTATACGTATATCGGGAAAATAAATGTTACATTGAAAAATATCGTGAATTTGTTTTATACGTGAATACAAAGTTACGCGTATTAATTAAAAAAAAGTATATGCTAAAAATCATTTAATTGTTTGTATTATTAATGATGGCACAAAGAGTTTTACGTGTGCTTTTATATAAAATTATCAAATATTATTTCTTATTTTATATATATATAAGGAATATTTTATACTGTTCTCATAAGGATTTATACCTTTGGAAATTTAACTGCCTTGAATTTCTGCAAAAAGAGTCGATTCTTTTATTATTATTATTCATTATTAACTACATTATCTGCATTGCTTTACACTGTATAAATACAAATTGCACTTAAAACTATACTATTTACATTAATTACATTACCTGCAAATAAGAGAAACAACATTTACAGCTAATATTCACTCTTGTTTTATTGTCTTATTACTGGCTTTGCAATTCGAACTTCAACCGCCTCTGCTTAGCAAACTCCTAAACGATTCTATATCTTTTGTCCTGTAATTAGCGTTCCCGAATCTTTTCAAGTCTAATACGCCTGCGCGTCTTAACAGTGAGACGGCAGCCGGTTTAAATCATTACTAAAGGTGACGAAATATAAATAGTAATATTTCGTTACATATAATTTATTGAACTAACAGGAATTTGTTTTTCCTTGAAAAATTCGTCTCGCTTTTACTTTTCTTTCCATTTCTCATGATTTCTTCATTCCCTTTTGTTATTTAATTTCAATGAACTAATTCATTTTACTTTTACCCTACGTTTTGTTATAAATATTCTAATATTTCTTTTCGTTTTTAAAGTATTGCTTCTTAATTCTTAATTTCTTTTCAATAATCAGGGTTATAAAACAAAATTTGGACTTTTTGTTACCTTTCTCCTTAAAGAAGACCCTTTTTTATTTCCAGGTAGTTTCAAACACAAATTCCATTGTCAATAATACTATAAATATAAAATGAATTAGAATTTTATTGCCGGGGAATAAACTTTATAAAAAAAAAAATAACAAACGAAACTAAATGAAACTTTTGACTTCTCTTTTAATTATATTTTCCAACAAAACATATTTAATGAAAACGATTTCAGTGTTTCATTTCGTTTCTTGAGAATCGAAATTTTTTCCATTTTGTTTTATTTTTGTTCTCGAAATAAAATAAAAATAAAATATAAAAATAGAAAACAAAAAAAGAAGGAAAGAAAGGCAGAAGTGAAATTTAAAATCGAACGACTTGCAAAATTCAATTATTTCGAATATTTCAAATAAGAACGATATAATTGTTTAATGTAAATTATTTGGAATAAAAAAATAAACGACAAAAAATTGATAAGCGCGTAAATGCGCCCCTGCAACATTCAAAGTGTTAAAATAAAATCTTTTTTTTTCTTTTATCCACGTTATTCGTAACGTTTAATTAAAAAATAAAGAACAATATATAAACACAATCATTCCGTGTTATTGTGTTATTCTTTCGCGTCGCGTTTTTCTTTTTCTTTACATGTACGCATAAAAAAAGAAAATAAACGACGAACACGTTCGTCGTATAAGACAATCCTACCACGATAAATAACAAATAAAAAAAAACGTGCTCAGGTGTAACACACAACCGATATCCTTGAAAAAATTATTTTTAATACGAGGAAACGTTTATTAATTATTGTCTCCCTCGTTTAATGATTTACAATGAAAAAGAAACAAGAAAGGAAAATCAAAGAGAAATAAAGTAGATAAGTGAGGTTGGAAAAAGAGGGGAGAAGAATTGATAAACGATAGGAGAGAAAGCATTAAAATTGGCGAACTTCTCGATAGTGTCGTAATTTTCAAAACAAAATACGTGGATCGGCAAAATCAATGCATAGTTATTTCTGACCGTTTTATTTCTAGATCACACAATATCGTTTACGATTACCTAAGGAAACAATTTGCCGTTTGTATTTTTTGATTTAGGTATCATCGTCCTTTTGAAATATTGAAATACATTTACACCGTTTTATTCAAATGCTACGCAAATGTATTAACAAGTAATATACCTGATCCTCATTTCGATTAGTGTAAATCGAATTGTATGCATGCAGGGAGGCAAAAGTAATTCACTCACCCATTACACATACAAGGATATTTTATTTTCCTTTATTTTATAAATAAATTTAATTATATTAATATATATGTAGGATTCTTGAAAAAAAATTAGGCCGTTCGACTGACTTATTTTATGTTAGCTGTTCATCAGATCATCTTTTAGCAATGCAAGTGTTTTTGAAAATCAGTTGTTGTTTGGGAATAAGCATTCCCAACGAACGACGCCAACCGACAGTTGTTGCACTAGGAAAACAAGCTTCGTTCCCCAGCGCTTTTTTTGACGCCTCGTTGTAACGCCGGCTTCTCCGGCAGCTATTACAATCGAAGTTTTCTTAGGCGTACAACTTTCTCACCGGAAAGAAATCTCAGTTTTACTCATTGTCGTTCTCATAACATTTGTTTGACCACTCAAGTGATTAATACAATCTCTCAAAGCCTTGCTCAGGGTGTTGAACGACCGACGCCTTGTATCGGTACTCCGGTGGTTTTCTTGTCGTCGAAAATGCACTTATAGGTGGATGTAGGGAATCGTTTATTTATGAGGAATGAGGGTAGGTGAAAATAAATTAAAATATATTTTTTGAGCCCAGTCAGTACTAATAAGTACGATTTATTTGGCTCGTTGAAGGGAAAAGCCTTTCGGCATAAAAACCCTGGTTGAAATACAGTTGTTGATGATGTGTCGCTGGCTTGCCTTCGGCAGCTATCGATGATGATAGTATTCCAAAAGCAGAATATAATTCTGGCCACGTGCCTTCTTTCTTTGTTCCTTTGTTCCGCTGATGTAATAGTAGCTCAGGAGTGTAGTTCTCTTCGATATGATCGCTCGCAGGTCTCGTGGTAGAACAGAATTTAAGCGTGAAAGCACGCGGCTTTTATAGAAAAAGACGATGCAACGCGCGGACCAGTTACCATAAAGCTAGACAACGTAGCTGTCGATGCATATGATTGGACTAATAGAAATGGTGGGAGAACGCGTGCTAGAAGAAAGAAAGCGCCCTGCAAGGAGCTCGCTGCGCTCCTTTGTTACACCGTAACTAAGATGTTTCTTTGTCGCTATATTTTATTTATTTATTTATTCCTTACTCCGCCCCTTTCGGGTTTGGAGGGCTTCCCTTACAATCTCCCTTCTACAATATCTTACAATACTTTGCCATTTAACCATAAACATATTATATATAACATCCTAGATAAACTATATTACCAACATAACAACTTAATACTAACAAATTCAACTTAATAACTGACTTAATATAAAAACAAACAAAAATTATCTTAACACTCTTCTCTCAAACCCTCTCCGCTTCCCTTCTCTTTCCTATCACTCGTTTTAATATTTCTGCCTCCTTCGCATCCTGACTTAGTATCTCTTCTATTCCAACCTCACTCCTCGTTACTTCACATGTTCCCAGAATGTTCATCTAATCTTCCTCTCCTTCATTGCACAATCTACACCTCTTCTCCTCCTCCCCTTTTCAAAACTCTCTGCTTTTTCATTCATTCCCGCATCTAAATCTTGCTATTATTTTCCTATCCCTCGTTGACATATCCTTTTTCAAATACTCTGGTTCTTCCTCTACTCTTATATACTTGTATATCGTATTATACCTTGAGTTATCTATCTTATCCCTTCTCTCTTCCTTGATTTTCCTTTCCATGTTCAATAATATCTTTTCTCTTACCTCCTCTTTGAACTCCATACCTCTCATATATCTTGATTCCTTTATTCTCTCTCTTCATATTATTCCGACCCTAATCTTTGACTCTTTCCCTATTTTCTCTCTTTCCCTGTCTCTATCCCTTTTTCTTATACATTCCTTCACCAATTTTATATCTGAATCCCTTATCTTCTCTTCGAATTTTAACGCTCTTCTTAATGCTTTAATTCTCATTTTTTCATATTTACATTCTTCCTCCACTATATAATTTAGCGTATTACTATCTAACCCTAAAGTCCATTTCATATATCTTCTTTGTAAACTTTCCAACCTCTCATCTTCCTCCCATCCCCATATTTTTGCTCCAAATAACGCTACACTCTCCACTAACGCTGTAAACAATTTCTTTCTTCTTCTGTAGCTTTTTTTAAATATCCTTTCTCCTATACTCCACGCATTCTTCATTACAATTATTGCTTTCCTCTTCCTCTCCTCCATTTGCCACTCATTCCTTCCATTCTTATGTAATATATAACCTAGGTATCTTATTTCCTCCACTTCCTCTAATTCTCTATCACCCCACTTCCACACTCTATCCTTTCCTTTTCTTTTTTCAAATACCAGAATTTTTGTTTTTGCTGCGCTTAATATCATCTTCTTCATTTCCAGATACTTCTTAAACCTTCCTAGCATACCTTTCAATTCTTCTTCTCTATCTGCTATCAATACAATATCGTCCGCATATGATACGCTCCACACCTTCTCGTTCCCAACTCTACATCCTCCTTCTTGCCCTTTTCTCATTTCCTCTTCTAAGTCCGCCATATACACATTAAACAGAGTTAGACTTAACGGGCATCCTTGCCTTACCACCTTTTCCGTCAAAAATTCCTCCGCTTCTTCCTCTCCTACTTTGATTACATTTATTGTTTCTCTGTAAATGTCCATAATCCTCCTACTTAGCTTAATTCCCACTCCCATCTCCCTCAACCTCTCTTTTAATACTTCTCTGTTCACCCTGTCAAACGCCTCCTTAAGGTCAACAAAACATGCAAAAACTTTTCCTTTCGGTTTACTTAGCTTATCATCTACTATATGTTTAACTGTATATATCACCTCTACTACTCCTCTCTTCTCTCTAAAACCAAACTGGCTCTCCGCTAATTTACCTACTATCTTCTTCTTCAACACTTCATTCAACATACTAGCATATATAATTTATATGCTGTGCAAGGTAATGTTACTCCTCTGTAATTTTCTATAATATCTTTATCCCCTTTTTATAAATCATGCACATTGTCCCTCTTCTCCACTGTTCCGGTATTTCCCCCTCTTTCCATATTTTCCTCAACAACTCCCTCAACAACTCCTCTCAAAAATTCTTCCTTGTCCAATTCTTCTTGCTCCTCTATATGCTGCCCTACCTCTTCCCTCTATTCTCTTCCCCTTCTTTCCTTTCCTCCTAACTTTTCCATGAAATGTTTTCTCCAATCTTGATCTTTTTGCTTATCTCTTCTTTCCGCTTCTTTCTGAACCTTTTAATATACCTCCATACCTCTCCTTCACCTGTTGCATTTTTTAACTTCTCCTCCTCTAAACTTTCAAACCTTTTCCTTTTTGCCTCACACCAATTCCTGTACTCTCTTTTTTTGCTTAAATAAAAACTCCTTTGTACTTCCTTTTTCCTCCATGACTTCAGAATTTTCCTTAATTCCCTCTTTTTTCTTTTCCATTCCTTATCATACCATTTTCTATCTCCCAACTTCCATGCCTTAACTCGCTTCTTCATTTTAGGTACTGCGCTTTCTATTACCTCCTTTATCTCTTCCCACCTTCCCTCTATCTCCTCTTCTTTTCCCAACCATCCTTTACACCTTTCATAATACTGCTCAATCACCTCCCTCGACCAAATTCTTCTTTCTATCTCCTTTTCTACCTCTTCTCTTCCTCTGCCTTTAATTTTACTTCTTCCTCTAAATATACTTCTAATGGCATATGATCTGCCTCCGTTCTATGCCCTATTCTCATTTCCTTTATCTGGTCAAAAGCCTCCTGATTCCCACTTGCATAATCTATCACCGATTCCCCTCTGCTTCCAATATATGTGAACTCTCCTTCTTCTCCTTTCTGCCCATTTAGTATGCACCATCCTTCCTCTGCTATTTCCTTTGCAAGTCTTCCTCTTTCTAAATACTTCTTATTCCTCATTATCTGCTCCCTCATTTCTTTATTCTCCAGCTTTACTACCACTAACTTTTTCTCCCTCTGCCCCTTACTCACTCTTACTTCTGTAGCTTTCTCCACTTTAACCTTTACTTTAATATTCTTTTCGATAAATTCCTCAACCTATTTTTCCAAATTCTCTTTCTCCATATTTATACCCTTTATCACAATATTGTTTCTTCTCTTCTCTCTCTCTCACCTCTTTCTTTTTCCCATTCTAGCCTGCATATTCTCTGTTCCAGTGACTTCTTTTCCTCCATCCATTGTTTTCTTTCTATCATCCACAATTTCTTCTCCTCTTTCCATTCCTCTTCCCTTTTTTCTAAAATACTAATCAAACTTTCTAATTTCTTTTCCATTCTACCCAACTTCTCATTCATCTCTCTACTATCTTGGTTCTCCTTCTCAAAACATAAACTCGACTGCTCCATCTCCTTTTTGTCTGCATTGCTCCTTGTTTTGATATTTCCGCTCGCTTTACCATTCATTTTAATATGTCTCCTTGACCTGTCAGAAATCTTCCCTACCGACTCTTCCACCAACGCTTTATCCTCTACCCTAACCTCACTCTATCAGTCGTCCTCCCTCTTTTACACTTTTACCTCCACTCTACACTCTCTTAATCCTTACAGACCCCTTAAACTTCTTCCTTTACTTTACCCTTCCTTCTCTATTACAGTTGCTCTTCCTTTTACCCTTTAATCTTCCACTTATCACTCTTTTTCTGGGATCTATCATCCACACGACCAATCTTTCTCGCTCTCCTACCGGAAGTCTTCTTTGTCTCTATATTAGTGTGATGAATTAGGTGTCAACTTCTGAATTTCAGCCAAGTTCTTGATTCTTTGATCTAAGGGTAAATCGATGACGCTGAATCGATTAGTGCTAATGTTTTTGCAATAGGATCCTAAGTTTTTGAGAAAAAGGGTAAAAAAAGGAAAAAAAGGGAAAAATGGCCTTATCTTAGAATCTAGGCATTTAATCGAAAAAAGTTTCAAACAAAAGTTGTAGAGAATTGAAAAATACATAAAAAATATTCTAAAGGTTTATCTTCGTATTTGCAAAAATAAGCGAGAAAGAGTGGTAAAAGTAATTATAAGAGTGGGGAAGCAAGTCCCGCCTCTCAGTCGGCTTTTACACGCAAACGGGCTAGTGTGCGTGCGAGCGTCCGTGTGTACTAATCACAAACGAAAGATCTTTGGCAATCTTCGGGTCTCTCAGCCTTGAATGAGAGTGCGAGTGAGAGAATAAACCGATATTTCCCCTTTATATTTGTTTAGGCGATAACTAGTATTTTTTGTCCTGGTCATCGATAGTTGAGCGCTCTGTATAAGATTTTTTCTTTCGGTAGTAAGCATTTTTCGTTTTGGCCATCAAGTGTCGAGCGTTCTGTATATCTATATATATCGGCGTATAAGCGCAGCGTTTATAATCGAATCTTGATGCGTATGGCACGCCGTTTTTTTATTAATTGTCAAAAATAGTGACAATAAAAAAACAGAAAAAAATATATGTATATATAATAAAAAGTGACAAAAATAGTCGTCGGTGATAGTAGGTACCTATTTTTAAATATCGACCTCTGTTAAGGGCAGTTTCTACATTAATAATATTAACCTTCGGTAACCTTTATGTAAAGTATTACCGACGTAGAGTAAAATAAATTAAAAAAATCTACTTATAGAGACGCTCGGTGTTGTAAAAGTAGAAAACAATAATTACTGACTGTCGGTATTTTAAAAATAGAAAACTACCATTACCTATGGTAGATAAGATAAAAGTAATGCACCACTATTACATATATAGTGCTTAGGCGACCTGCCACTAGAGTGAGCATTAAAAAGTTTGCATAGAACCTCAACAATTCAAAGAAATGAATAAGTGCATTTAATTGCTAGCTATTTGCTTATACGAAATCTGTAATTGTTAACTGTAATAAATAATTATTTATTTAGTTTATAATAATTACATATGTGGAAATGTCATAAGTGGGAGATTATTTCAAAATGCGCTTGCGCCTTGAATTTGAGGTGGCGCATGCGTATAACATATCTCCCACTCATGTCGTTTCCACATTTGTAATTATTAATAACTAATTAAATATTTTTATTATCAAAGTTAGAAATTATGGATTTTAAATAAGAATTTTTTTTGCAATTTAGCGAACTTATTCATTTTTTCTGTATTATTGTTTTTTCTGTTGCAAACTAAGTTACCTTACTTAGAAATAAAACAAAAGTTTTCAATTTTTTAATTATCAATAACTAGCTAAATAATTAATTTAAAAAGTTAGCAATTATAGATTTCGAATTAACAAGTAGCTAGCAATTAAATGCACTTATTTATTTCTTTGAATTGTTGATGTTCTATGCCAACTTTTTAATGCTCATTGTTACTCGTGTAATTGACGATTACCAGGCTGAGAAGGCGCCCTACAAACAATTGGTCTTGTGATCCATGGTAAAGATGTGGTTGTAGTACTTTGTGAATGTGATATAAATGGGGTAGATGTAGACGAGGAAAGTAGATTAGATGTATCTATATGTAAAATTGTAGCTCGGATCCATCCTATATAGCTGGATATACACGTGTAAAGAGAGTATGTATAGTGAAAACTTCCCGTGTGTATGTCATCTAAATGGGTAAAATAGATTCCTATTAGATACCAATTATTTTCTGAAATTATAAGTCCATCACCGTCAATACCTCCGCAGCTAAATTTATCTTGAATACAGATATTAAATGCTTGTTATCAATTACATATGTTTCATTTTGTATATCAATTTTCATTAGTTACTAACCTTTATAAATGAGTGCATAAAATTTATCCATTGTATAGTACCTTTCAAATTCAAGGGATTAATTGAAATGTGGGTATTGCTCTAATGGAATTTCAGTATAGACTTCATGACTCTCATTATACTCATTGCAAAATTTATGAATGTTTTGGACATTCCCATCGTTTAAATAAAAAAATAGAATCACCCAAACAAACTGGATATAAAAAATCTGAAAATAAAAATGGCTATTCGATTTCCAAAATGGCAATATCCGCAGCAAAATTTCCTTCGATTCCTAAATATTTTTTATGAATGTATATATTCTTCACCTGAAAAATATAATAATATATTATTAACTTTATTATAATCAATCTATTCGTAATGCATACACTATTTTAAACAATTATTATTTAATTTAATATTATAGCGTATTCATTTAAATATTCCATACTCTAGACTTTTGAACGTATTGCTGGTCAAGTAGAGCAGAATCACATTCAGAATAACTGTTTTCAGCAGCTACATAATATTTATTTGAGTTATATGTCCTTCGGTTAATTTCGTCGTAGACGCCAATGCGCTGTGGTAAGGAGTAAATTTTTCTTTATAATTATTGCTCCGACAATGAGATCTTTGGATCTATCTGAAGTTTTTTGTTTATATAAAAAAACACGCCCTGAATAAAAGTACTCGATATCCAATTTGCCATTTACAAATAATTAGTTCTGGATTTGAAATATACCACATTCTAAAAAATTGATTAAAATAAAAATAATTATGCCTAATTCGAAAAAATGTTACTAATTTTATAGTTAACTGTCATTACTTTTCAACGATATTTTAGTATGTAATACCTATTGTTAGTGTAATATAATATTTTCAAGAAGCAATTTACAATTATCTACCTTAAGAATTACACGATTAATGGGATAACTAAAATTGTTCTATCCAAAAATTAATTAATTTTTACAAAATATAAGAGAAAAAAAGCTGGCTAAATTTAACTTTAGCGATTAGTAATGAATTAAAATTAAGTAGATGAATTAAAATTAGTAGATATATCAATTGATAGTGCAGACTATATGCAAATAGAGCTAACGTTAAAAATGTTGCTTATATATGATTTACGAAAATATTTTTACTATGACTTCTTCTTCTTCTTCTTCTTCATTCTTTAGTTTAGGCAAGTTGCCTGTTTCGTAACGACGTTTTTCTGCCTATTGCGCTGTTAAATTGTCGCACCATCGTTTTCGTGGGCGCCCCGTACTTTTGCGGCCAAACGGTGACTTATCCCGTGCAATTCTGACGATTCTTCTGTTGTCCATTCTGCTAATATGTTCGTTCCATTTTTTTTTTTTACTTAATATCCATTCGGTAACGTTCTCCACTTTGCATGTTCTTCTTATATCTTCACTTCTCTCTCGGTCCAGTAGTGTTTTTTCAACTATTCTGCGACGAACTCTCATTTCGGTTTCTCTAGTAACTGTTTCGTTTTCGCTGCGTCTGGTCGAGTTTCTGCGGTATATGTCATAATAGGTCTCAAGGGTTGCCTTATAGATTCTTGCTTTGGTCTCTATATCCATGCTTTTGTTTCGCCATATTGTGTCATTCTAACAACCCGCTATTCTGGATGCCTTCATTGTCTGTTCTCTTACCTCTTTTTCAACATCACCATACCCTGAGATTTCTATTCCTAGGTACTTAAATCTCATTTCCTGCTGAATAACCTTCCCTTCAATTTCCAGTTTGCACCTTAATGGTGTCTTTGACGTTGTCATGCATTTAGTTTTCTGGGCCAATATCTTAATATTGAATGATTTGGCTATGCAGTTAAATCGGTGTAGTAGACGTTGTAGATCATCCTCATTTTCGGCCACTAATACAGCGTCATCAGCGTAGCATAGGATTGTTATTTCTTCGTTGCTTATTTTATATCCTTTTAGTAGTCTTATATTTCTAATTATCTCGTCCATAATGATGTTAAAAAGCAGGGGACTTAGGGAATCCCCTTGTCGGATACCACGACCTGCATCAATCGGTTCAGTCAAGGCACATTTATCTTTGCTTGGATCTTATTGTTTCTATAGATATCTCTATGGTCTTGATAAGATTATTCGGAATTTGCCGGTTAAAAAGGAGGTGTACAACATCCTTTAACTGCACACGGTCGAATGCCTTTTCCAAATCAATGAAACACATGTATGCTGGTCTGTTGTATTCAATTGATTTTTCTGTTATCTGTCTTATGATGAAAACCGCGTCTGTGCATGATCTGCCTGATCTGAATCCCTGTTGTCCGTCTTCTAGATTCGTTAAGCTGTTAATTTTATTCGTTATAACCTTTGTTGTAAGTTTCAGTGAAGTGTTTAAAAGATTTATTCCCCAGTAATTTGTAGGCAGTTTTTTGTCTTCTTTCTTAAACATAACTATAGTTGTACCAGTTCGCCATTCATCAGGTATTCTGTGTTGATAGTAATTTTTAGGATTAGGAATTTAACTGTTGTGTGAGACGTTGGCCACCATATTTTAGTAGTTCGTTTGGGAATGCCATCTTGCCCTGGGCTCTTCCTATTCTTTAGTTTTCGAATAGCTGTTTCTACATCACTGGACTCAATTTGTATGTCATTTTTAGTTACTATTTCTGGCGTATTTAGTTCCGCTTGAGGTTCGTCTGATTTATAGAGTTCTGTTAAGTAGTAAATCCATGTTTCTCTTGTGATCTGATTTGTTTCGACCATTTCGTTGACCTCCTTTCTTTGATTTCTAATAAATCGCCAGATTTTTTTTTGGAGTCCATAAAAGTCACTCTCCATTCTCTTCGAAAAAATCTCCCAATGATGTTGTTTTGTTTGCCTTACTTAATGTCCCTGTTTGATTCCGGATTCGTCTATACATTTCGTATGACTCAGGCGTTCTTAATGTCCTATAGTTAAGGTATGCCATTTTCTTTTTTTTGCATATTTCCTTAATCTCTGGGCGGAACCAAGGAGTCTTGATCATTCTAGCCCGGTTTTTTACAGTTCGTGTTCCCAGGGCTTCGTATGCAGCTTCTAAAATGTTGGTTCTTAGTTTCTTCCAGGCTATGTTTATGTTATCTTCTTCTTTTATTGGGTCTTTTTCGATTTTTTCTTTCAACCTGTTCTCGTATAGTTGTTTGGTTGGTAAGTTCCATAGTGACTCGATGTTTATTTTCAATTCTTGAGTTGCTCGTGCAAGATTCCTTTGGGGTTTAAACTTCATTCTTATTTTTGTCTAATAGCAGGCTATGACCACTTCCTACATTCGCGGAGTTTAATGTCCTAACATCTAATATTTGGTTTGGTTGGACGTATCTGTTAGTAACAATGTAATCAATTGTAGACCTGAAGCCTCTGGTGTTGCTATATGTAAATTTATATTGTTCCTTATGATTGTAAAATGTATTATTAATCCTTAGCTCGTTAAATGTGCATAGCTGTGTCATTAGTTCTCCATTGTCATTTAACACGTTTTCGTTGAACCTTTGTTTTATTCCAGGTATTATTTCATTTTCGATGCGAGCGTTGAAATCTCCAAGGATTATCATTTGTTGGTTACTTGGTAATGATCCGACTAAATTTTGTAGTTGGTCGTAGAAGGCTTCTCTTTCTTCTTTTGGTTTATTATCCTCGGGTGCATAGATTGATACTACATTTAATTTTTGGCTTTCCGCTTCCATTTTTATAAGCAAGATACGTGAAGATATATAATTGCATTCTCTTATGTTATTCTGATATTTTTTCGATATTGCGATGGCTACCCCTTCTTTTGCCCTGGTTTGTTTTCCGACTCCACTATAGATCACCAGGTAGTCGTCGTATTGTATTTGCCCTTTGCCTTTCTTTTTTGTTTCTTGTAAGGCGCAAATATCGATGTTGTTGTCCTTTATTTCCTTCAGGGTTTCCTGGTCTTTATTGTTAAATGATTTTATGTTCCAGGTAGCCAAGCGCAATATATGTTTTTTTTTCCATTTCTTAGTCCTCTTACTTGCATGGGTCGTCATCGTTAAATCCGTCCTGTTCCGAGGCAGAATTTTGTTACTTTGAGCAGATTTCCTTTTTCTACGTTGGGTAGGGAGCTAGCCTGACCCAACAACCTTCCTCCTTTCCCGGGCTTAGGACCGGCAACATGATCGCTGATCTCGATCCGCCCAGCGATCATGCAGGCGGAGTTTTTTTTTTTTTACTATGTATTAAAATAAAATTTAACTATTTCAAGAACATTTCATTAAATAATAAATTATTAGGAAAAAAAATTATTTCTTAAAATAAAATTTACATTATAATTGTTACTTCTACAAAGGGGAATAATATCCCAATTTCCATCCGATTTACATGTTGCCATACTGGAACCCCAAATTACGTAGCCCGGATTACATTCGTATTCAAACGAGGATTCAGAAGATAACAATGTACATTCTTCCATTTCACTTAGTAAAAAACTTTCAAAATTAAGTAAAATCCATCCACCATTATAAGGCTGGGGAGGCGCATAGCAAGCATTTGGATCTTCTAAACTAATTGAAGCAAGTATAAATGTTAAGAAAGCTAAAAAATGAAGCAATTGATTAACTATTTTATCATTTATTAAGTATTATTAAAAAACTATACAGCTTAAAAGGAAAAAACTGTTAATTAAAATGATTTTAACTCTCTAACCGAAAATAACGAGTAAAGCAAGCATAAATATTCTAAGCTAAACTCAATTTTGACGGGAGACGTATTAATATATTTGAAAATACATTTTTAAGAGTTTTTGGTATCGCTGATTATGAATCTAATATTATTCAAAGAGCAAGGTACTGCACAAGCAAATTTCATTGAAAGATAAACGGCAGGATAAATATAAGGGTTCTTGTAGGATCGGAAATTACCATAGACTAATAACCCGTTTTTGATATGCGCGCCTTACTCAAAGCGCCTTACTCATAAATTTACACTCCCACCTCTTGTACTCGCATTTCCTACGTCATGCAGGGCCATTAAAAAGATACTCGATCTATTCGTCCACTGGACATCTACGACGACACATCTTAGATGACTAACAATGAGAACCATTGAAGAATAGATAAAGAAAGCGATAAAGAAGGCGAAGAATATAAGCAATCTTTAAGCTTTCATAAAGGTTATCACCGCGACAGAGGCAAACGCATCAGAAAGCGAGTAAGAGAAGTGTAAAAGTGATCTTTACACTTCTATGGATAAGCGATAGATTACTTCGTTATTGAATTCTTATAAAAATGAAGTTAGCGAGAGAAAAGTCACGTGTCTAATCTTTGGATGGATGCTACTCTTTGTAATATCTAATTTATCAACCATTATTTTATGCCGCAAGTCTTTTCCTCACGAGTAAATAAAGTATTACACTTTGTATTGCCTCAACCAAATGATTTATTTCTTATCATAATGTGACCCTTACTCATCCTCATCATTAGTTTATAATAATAACCAGAGATCTCCATGTTTCAGAAATCTGCGTAAATAGAGTTCTAGCAGCAGCTTCTTAGTTCTTATGTTGTCGATATATTTCGTCGTAGTCAGTGACTTCCCGAGCTATTTGGTAAAACAGATTTAATATCCGTTGTATGTCGTGATACTAGTTATCTTTTGGTCAGCTTGACATAAAATCTACTCCCATAATCCCTTTCAGCAAAGGAGCAAACGTAAGGGTTATTTAGAAAATTTGGCTAAAATTACAACTGTCTCTTCGAATCGTCGATTATCGATTAGAGTCTGTTTCTGGGCCATATGAGTTCAGAAATTTACATAAATATCTCTGGTCGATCTGCAAAGCCGTTAAAGCAGGAAGACCTGCTTCGACTTCGACTTTTTTCCGAGCATTGTTTAAACTTTTTAAAGCGTTTAAAGTAAACAGGTGACTTACGGATAGCGAGTGTTGTGATGGTTCGATCTTCTAATAATGCCATGAAATCTACCTAGTCGATTAAAATTATAGCCAACGGCGATAAATATATCTTAAAAAAATATTATGATAAGTTAAACATACACGAATTTGTAGATTCCCAAAATTCGAGCACAAGTTCGGTTTATTTGATTACAAAATTACGAAGAAAATAGTAGACAAACAAATACTGACAATCGAAATAACAACTGGAAAGAAGTTAAAGTAAGTAAAAATCGGAAAGAAATCTCGCATTCAAACGATTTCGAGACGCAACCCTGGCTACAAGAAATATCACTGTCAAATTCGTTTATCTCATTGGAAGAAGAGGTAGAGATAAACATAATTAAAGAACTTTACGACAACAGCTCATTTTATTAAATCACAATTAATTTACGTTGTAGCTCAAATAGTAAAACCTTTTATTGAGTTGCTTAATTATACAGCACAGAGACAAAAAACTATATTTAAAAACAAATAAAACTGCATCAAGTTAAAATACAAACTAAACACTCCTGAAATATTTCATAAAGTTAAAAAAGTTCTAAATTTAACAAACGCAGTCATCACACATACCAACTGAAGACGGAAGAAAGCTACAAAACAGTCATCAGAAGCTTACGTCCGAAAATAAGCCAATACAACCATCAAGAAGGATTTTAAGCTGGAACATGAGATAAGAGCAGTAAATTGCATGACGAAATTTAATATGTAATAAGTATTGCCGTTGTTTATGGAGAAACTCTTGTCTGGAAGCAATAACAAGGATACTTTTAGTATAAACAAAATGCTAAACACCATAATAAGCGTAGAACCACCACAACATAAAAAAGATATGCAGCAGTGCATAAGATTTCAGCAATACAACATACAAATAATTATATATCAATAGAACACCTACGGACGTAAGATGTGCACAAAATCACCTGTCAACTAACTTCCCCATTTTAAGAAAGATAGACTCAATAAAATGCTAAAATTGCAAAGGAGCAACTACCAATTAGTTACAAAGGCTGTGAGACAAAAAAGTAGCTTCAAAAAATCTCTTCTCAACTCTTCCAAGCAGAGTACATCCGCAGTAAAATATATAACAAAGAAGAGGTAACTTACGAGATAATACGTAGGTACTCTGTTTTAAACACAATGTGGGGAAAATATAAATTTTACTGACTCAAGAAGTTATTCACAGACGACTTCCAATACAATTAATAAACGAAAGGGAAACAAATGACGCTACAGAAATCAAGAAACTCTTCAAACAATCAATCAGAAATACAAAATACTAACAAAAATTATAATAAAATAAAACGCAATACTAAAATAACAAACAATAACTAAGCTACAAATGCTCACAAACGTGCTACCTAAGAAATAAAAATAGAGCTATCCTTAAAATAGCATTTTGGAACGCTAAAAGATTGTAACAAAGGGTCATAGAGACAGAAACATTCTTATACAATAACAATATTGATATACTCCTCATTTGGAAACCCACACACACTTTATCACAAGGAGCTACATGAAAATCTAATATTACAATGTATACGACACAAGACACCAATCAGGGAAGGCACACGAAGGTACTGCATTTATATTAAAAAATGACATTAAACACTTTCTACATAGTAAAATTTGCAACGAACACATTCAAGCAACTACAGTTACAGTATAATGTAACACCAATAAATTTCAAATTTCGGCCATTACGCAACTTCAGGACAAAAAATTACCTCACAGAAATGACAGGATTACTTTCAGTCGATTGCTAACAAATCCATCTCAGCAGAATTCGTAATGCCAAAATTACTATTATATGTTTAGTGTTTACAAATTATTTCAACTAGGTAGACATTGGAAAAGCACTCTAAGCATTTTAGCATGCAGAGCTGGTAGATACAACTAAAACCCTCTTAACAATGCAAATGCACAACAATCTACTTGCACCATATCTAAGGGGCAGGACTTTTGTTATAAAAATTAATGATGTGTACTTTGAAATTAGAGAAGTCATAGCTGGCGTATCGCAAAGAAGAAAAGTGTCATTTGACCCATAGTGATACACTTGACCCTTACACACTCTATACAGCTGATTTTCCAACTATTGATGAAAGTCAAATACTAACGTTTGCTAAGAAAACTGCTATATACTACCTATCATTCCGACCCAGTAGTAGCGATGACTTTTTTACAAGAAAACGTAAGAAAAATAGAAAAATTGTTAGAGAAAAAAGGATAAAAGCAAATACATTAACTTCGCTTTCATACTGTATATAAAAAGACTCTTTGGATATTAAGCTAAATAACATAGTTATTATTCGACAAACTAGACAAAAATCCAAGCTCAGCCTAGAAAGTGAATTAACAGTTTATAAAATCATTATAAAACCAATAATGAACCTTTTGGATATCACTATAGGGAACGGCAGTAATGAATTATATAATAAAGCTAAAATAAATGCAATCGAAAATACTAAGATTGATAGTAGACGCATCATGTAATTCATACGGAATGAAATATACGATGGGACCTTGTACATGGACAATGATGGAAGAAATAGAAAATTTGACAACAAAATATAAAAAAAGAAGAACCCCGCAGTACGCTGCTAGCAACTAGCCACAGAAACGTTATCTACTCACATTAGAAAAAGACTAAAAAGGAAACATCCGGTGAACTTAACCCCTTGCAATATTTGGACGAGTCTGACTCGTGATGAAAATTTTAGGCCAAACATGGATGTCACGAGCTTGACTCGTACTCGACATTTCAGGTCGAACATGAATATCACGAGCCCGACTCGTACTCTACATCTTGCGCTCGGTCGTGAAAATAGGTTTCAAATTTCGGCACGCGCGCTCCGCTGCTCGCCTTTCACCGCAATGATCGAGGCAGCCGCGTTTGGCCTGGCGTTTCCTGAGGTTCCGAACAGTGCAAGGAGTTAAATACATAAAAATTGTAAAAGAAAACGATAACCCTAAAAGATAGTTCATAACTATCCACATGTTATTTTAAATTAATCAAAAAAAAAGAAATATACTTAATGTCCACGAATAAATTGTAAACAATGAATATAATTTAACCCTTTCGCTCCGGAGCGTTTGCGTCAAAATGTGATCGCTGTGAACGGAGTGCATTACTGAGTAGTTGACACTGAAGTCTGACACTAAAGTACGGAATATCACGGAATAATTAGATGTAGTTTTTTGTTCTCCAAATTATTTATTTTTATCATTTTATTATTTTTTTTTATTAGTATTTCAAGTAAATTATGAAGTAAAAATCTATATGGTATGAACGTATATGTACGCTCTTCGTACATAAATAGTCATTCTTCCAGGATGTATATACGGCCGTCGGAGCGAAAGGGTTAAGAGAGAAATAAAAAAATTCAAGAAAAAAATTTTAAAAAAGAAAAACGAATAAAGAAAAAAAGAAAAAGATTAAAAAAGAAAAAAAGATAAAAAGATAAAAAAAAGATAAAAAAGAAAAAAGATAAGAAAGAAAAAAAGATAAGAAAGAAAAAAGATAAGAAAGATAAAAAAGATAAAAAAAGATTTAAAAAAAAGAAAAAAAGAAAAAAGGAAAAATCTACTCTTTTTTATATCTGTAATTTTAAATAAAAAAATAGATTTTAAGCGCATATCTTTAAGGGTTTAACGTACTCAAACAGATGAAATGCTTAAACATTTCTAGATGTAGGATTCTTCAACTCTATGCAGTCTTTGAAACCTAAAACTTTGCTCGATACGATTAAATGCATATAATGAATTTAACCTTTTCGCTACGGCGGACACCGACTATAGTCGGCAGCTGCGCGAAGTGCTGTATGTACGTACACCGACTACAGTCGGTGTCGCGTGAACACCTACGCTTACGTTTAAATTTGTTAATATGTTAATTTCTGAATACTCAAAATATACTCATGTTTATGTTTTTCATATAAAATGACGAAACAGTTGTTACATAACTCTCAAAAAAGTATCCACACAAGAGAATTCCAAAATGCCATTGAAAGACGTAAGCCACTGCACGGCGCGGTGTCCCGTTCAGTGGCGCTACTCGCGCGGAATGGAGTGCCGTAGCGAAAGGGTTAAAAGAAATAGAAATTTGATAACGTTTTTGTAATATTACAAACATCTAATTAATTATTTGGTTTAAATGACAGAGGACATTCGTATAAGATGCTTCGTATCATTAAAACAAAAGTTCAACTCTAATTACCATTATTTCGTATCTTGAATTTTGTAAATGTATACCATCAGTGACTGAAATTAAAAACAAAAATTAAATTAATGTATACTACAAATTCGAACAAGAATAATTTGTAAATGTATGCCATATTTTCGGACAGAGGGAGTACATTTATTAAGAGGTGATCTTATTGATCATTCATGGTAGGAATTGATACATATGACGTGATGGTAAGTCTAGTAGTAATAGCTATTTCATGTAGGAACAATTGTTGTGTAATATAAAGTGATCAATTTTTAATGAAGTTTTTACCACAGATTGACCTTACGGAGCGTAAATTTTATATCGAGCTTATTTGATTAGAAATTAGTTTATTATTTAAATGAAACGATTTTTTAATTAATAACAGTTTTATTAGCTGATTTTTAATTAGATTTATCTAACAATAAGAACGGATATGAAATATCTTGTTTTGTTTTAAATGTAATACCTAAAACCTTCCTTAGACGGATCTAGCTTATCGTGTAATAGGCTTAAATCAATTTCATAGAATTTTTTTTTTGCTGGCTTAATAATAATAGCTTCTACATATATGAATGACATAAGACATTAAAAAATTTCTATTAAATTATATTGTAAAGCGAGATCCGATTGGTATAAAATCCAAGAAATCTACCTGAATGTGTTTTTATAAACGGAGCTAGTTCATTTCAATTGTTTATATCTCCAGAGATGTTAATTGTTTATATAAGTGTATTGGGAGTTAAAGAACTAGAATTTTGAAACTCGCAGTGATCCCAAATCTCCTCAACGCGATTAAGATCTTAAGAAGAAAATTAAAAATTTAAAATTTTAAATTTTGGAGTTAGATATACTGACAATAAAGCATTCAATATCGAAGAAGAAAACGTTTTTAATTTATTTCTATTTGAATTTGTAAATTCATGCAATAGTGATGTTTTTTTACTGGATAATAAGGCTAGTATGCTGCCCTCGGTTAAAACAATAAAGCGCTCCCGGAAATAGCAATAAAAGCTATAACAGGACGAATTCCTAATAAAAAAGAAGAAGATAATTTAAATAAATTTCCATATACTTTTCAATATTATTATCATTACTGCAGTGGTGCGAGGAAATTAATGTCATAAAAACATATAAATGTTGTTTTATTTAAATAAATAATTATAACATATATACTTAAATATTATGCACGCATATTGCAATGTGCCGTATTGAAATATTTCAATTAAAAGAAAGGTGAACCAGTACAGTCTCGAATTTTTTAGTATGGGTTTTTGTGTTTGTCCTACATAGATTAAAACAATTTTTTTAGTAAGATTGTATAAGATCATCCTGTTTTGATTTGTTCTGGCATTTTTTGTATTGAGCTGGTTTTTTAAGTAAGTTTACACGCGATAAAAAGCTATCTTCAATTGCACTATCTTTGGATTTTATTATACGAGTCAACACAAATAAATCCATTTGAGCGCTTTGAGGGTTACCTATAATCCTCCCATAAGATAAATGCATTTCATATAGCCATATCGAACTTATTTTTTCTAAATAATGTTTTAATATAATACGTAATGCATAATAATAACAAATTCGTTTTAGCGCTATGGCAGATTATGTAATAAAATCACTGTGACAATTAACATGTTAATGCAAACATAAATGTAATTTTTAATATCGTTAAAGTTAATGAACAGTATATATTTTCAGTTTAAATAAAAATTCGGTTAAAGAATTGTTACAATTAAAAGAAATTATGTAATTAGAGTAAGGTTATTGAAATTGTAAATTAACTACTTGGGTATGAAGAAGTAACTACTAGATTCAATTCCCTTACACGTTGGTTGCTTTTTAAGAGTAATTATTGACTAAGTCAGCATTCATTTTTGATTTCTATCATTTAAAATTTATCCCCACTGGGTCGGAATATTGTCCCACTGATTGTATCGATTTCTCAAAAATAGCAACGTTCTTATATTCACTTCCTTAAATATTTGAAAGTTTACCTCTTACCCTCGTTTCGACATAATTGAAATATGAAATAAAACTTAACGAAAGAGAATTGTCTCGATTAAATTTTTCAGAGTAAATAATTTTTAGGTACTTAATATTTATAACATTTCGCAAAAACGAATACGTTGTTTGCTTATGAAAACGAACATAAATTTTCTGATATCTATTTGTTTTTTTAGCTTAATAGATCTGATCTAATTAATTCGATTTATTGGTAAAGATTTACTAGTATAAGAGTTTATAGGTAGGACTTATGTACATTTCTACAGGCATTTACGGTGTGGGTAAAAAGGACAGAGTATAATAAGCATATGCCTTAAATCAATGTTTTAAAATCATATTTTTACTACACTAGATTATTTAAAAAATTTCATTAAACGAACAATTAAGAAATTTTTGGTGGGCAAATATGTCAAATTGAAATTTTCGATATACTATAAGATAAGTGTATCTAATATAGTATGTAATTAAATAATTATTACATTTCTAAAATTTGATAGTTGTGTGGGGTTTTGAATTATCTAGAAGTATAGAGATAAATATGTAGTGGTATGAGTGTGAGATAGGACTGAAAGAACGCATCGGGCGAGAATAAACATAGGGACCGTTGCGTTAGGATGTCTGCTCAGGATATTTGTTTAGGTTCAGGGTCACATCATCTGGACTTTGTCGCCTACGCATAGCTACATCGAGGCCTCTTGAACGTTCTCGATTTTAAGGTGAAGAAAAGGCCGTTATTCATGATGGTGGATCATCGGGAAATTTCTAGAAGAAGCAACGAGAGACGATGGAGGGGATGTGGGGGTATAAATAGGCGACGGGAAGGACCGGTGGTGCGTTCTGTGGTAGCTCTTGATTGAGACGACGAGGGAAAAGTGTAACGTGAAGTACGGAAGGCAACGGGGAACGGCGAAGGATTACGATAGGCGACGACGAGTCGGATTCGGGTGTTCCTTGTAGTTGTGGACGTAGAGAGTTACACTTAGTATATCGTAGCATTAGTTTAGATTATAGATACTTACTATTCTATCTCTTAAAAACATTATACCTTGGTATTTATTTTTAATAAATAAATACTTTACTATTATCATTATAAATATATCATTATACAATAAATCTTACAGTTGTTTTCGTAAAAGTTCCAATATCGTGAAGCTATTGTAAGAAATGTAAAAACACATCAATTGTGACAGTTTAGAAATGTAGCAATTATATTGATAAGGTATATTTCGTTTAATTATTTAAATAACAATAGATTGTTAGAACAAAACAACTTTTGTTTATTAAGACACAACAAGGAATAATTTTTTACAATACTTTGATCCTAAATAATAATTAGCTTATAAACCCGCTTATAATAATATTTTCGAACAAAATGAAACTGGTATATATAAATCCCGATAGTGTGCCTTTCAATAATGATAACACATGTAACTTGTAGTACTATCCGTCCGGTTGTGCAGTTTGTCCGTTTTTCGAACTAAAAATGTCCATTCATATATATCCGGGATCCGCTCAGGTTCCTCATGGTAAATGAAATGTAGTTTTCTCCAAAAAAAAGATGTTCTGGGAATCGAGAAAACTTCCCATTAATCTCTAGCGTCCTTTTTCGACCTGCCGATTTAGCCAGCTCCTAAAACGTTCTTTCGGATTCTCTTCGATCTATGTTTTTCTGTAAATATGATAGTAACGCAAGCCTTGCTAATTCCTAAAATAAAGACTCGAGTCATTTATATCCCTAAGACCCATCGATACTGATACAAAACCACTCTAATCATATTCCGGTTACAAAAGAGAACCTTTTTTCTAAAGAAAAAATGTAGGTCTTGAAATTTAAATAAACCCCCTAACATATAAATAAAACGAAATTAAATGAATCCGAAAAATACTATTTAATCTGGCCAAACTGAACAATTATGTCGATGCTTAAAGAACAGAATATTTCCTTTTTAAATTTGCGTTTCTATATAACATTTAATCAAGTTGGTATATAATGTTAATGTATAATGATTAAACGAGTGAAATAAATAATTAATTAAATAACCCTGTGACATATATATATATATATATACAAATAAAATGCGCGTCGACGCGTCCGTAGAATACCATTTAATTTGGGTTAATTGAGAACACTCATGTACAAGCTCAGAAACAAGGCGTTTTATTTTGAAAGTTACACTGCTTTATAACATTTAATAAAGTTGATAATTAATTTAGTAATACCAAAAATAATTATTTAACCCTTTGCGGACCGATCGCTCTTCACCATTTCATTCCAGTAGGTCCGTGCTGGATTCGCAAGTGCGTACCAGCTGATCCGCATATATTTCACTAGTCGCTTATCCGCTTGGTAGCGTTTAGTTTAGAAAACATTTATGACCTTACTAACGTAACGTACTAATGATAAGATGTAAGATTGAGACATAGTCAGGTGAAACTTGATACAGAACACAAAGCGGCAGAACACAAAGCGATGTCGAGCCCCACTTGACATAGGACCGCAAAGGGTTAACAGTTTTACCATAAAATAATATATTAATAGGTTTACCTTAAATTAATAATTTAATAGTTTTGTAACGTGAGGTACTTCTAAAAGCATTTACATATGTAGTGGAACGAGGCATGTATTACACTTCCAAGTCGTTTCACTTTTATATTGTGTTTCATACACACATGACATCTTTTTGCAGAATGTTGCTTTTTATTTGCCGCAGGTATATATTCGGGACAATGGGCCCAATGTTTTGCCTATTTACTTTGGGTTGGTCTGCCGTGTGTCGAATAGTTCGGAAGTGACAAATTACAGACTTTGACACTATCTAAAAACTTATGCATCTCTTTGACAATTCAGACACCAATTTGGTGTTCCAAGGAGATAGAATGATCCATCATCTCCAATTGCAACAACAAATTAATACGAGCAAAAAAGTAATACAATAAAATATAAAATATGACTAGTCATTTCGCTGCGAACAGCGTCTTTAGGCGCTTAATTATAGACGCTTTCCCTGAGCGAAAAACGTGTTTAGGCGCTCAACTAAAGACGCTTTCTCTTAAGCGAACGGCGCCCATAGGCTTTGTGCATTTGTTTTGCATTTTTTGCTAATAATAACTGCAAAATAATGGCCATTAATTCGTTTGTCTTCGACGCGTTAACTGCAAATGCTTCTTGAGCAGAGATTTTTTCGTATAATCGAATAATTTTATCCATAATTTGTTCCGCACACCGTTTTAGGAACGACAACTCACGTATCGTGTTATCCTCTTCTACTATCGCGCCTGCTGCGGAGAGAGAGTAATTCTTTTCTGAGTACTCCGCAGCGAAAGGGCTAGAGAGCTATTCCCGAAAAGTTCGAACTTGCAGTTGAACCTGTGAAAATAACTCAGTGACCTGTAGTTGCCCCTCTTCAGCTACAGTTAGGTAGGGGCCTCTCGGCTATAAGCCTTGTCTTTTCTTCACGCCCTGAAAACTGCATTTGGACATTTCCTACGTGGGAGCTGTTGATGCGACCGATGCCTTAATCGGTACTCCAGTGGATAGTAGTGAATCGAAAAATGCCCTTACGAGTGATATCGAGATTCCTTATTAATGGGAAGGAGGATAGGAAAATAAAGAACACAATAACAACTTTATTTGAGCCCAATCAGTACTAAAAAGTACGCTTTATTTGGCTCGTCAGGGAAAAGCCTTTCGGCATAAAAACCCTGGTTGAAAACGATGAAGAAGAATCCACAAATCCGGATAATTCTGGCCAAGTGCAGGACGCCTTTGTCCCTTGTCGTTGGCCGAACTTAGATGATATGGTATTACGCAATACAAAGAATTCTCCTTGAAGTAGTTCTCGCAAGTCTCAGCTAGATGAATCTCGAGCGATGAATCCAGAGTGACAACCGGCGCAAAAACGCGCTGGCTTTTATACCAAAAGGCGATGCAATGCTGCACCAATCACCGAAAAGTCCGATCATAACGCGGCTGTCGATACATATGATTGGCGTGATAAATGTAGTGGGAGAACGCGAGCTAGAATAAAGAAAGAGCCCTTGCAGGCATCTTAGCGCTGCCGTGGTTACCACTAGAAACAGCGATAATGCTTTATCGCACGCGTCTAACGCTTTGGCAGGGCCGTACGCGCCTAGGTGCTTCGCCCTACTCACTCGTTGCGTGGGATACGCAACATACTCCCCCCCTTGAACGGGCACCGTTCAAAATTTAAAAACCAAAATGCGCACACTTAAATACAAATTATAAACTATATACATAATGTTAACCGCTTATTACAATACATATTCAGTAATTAACGCGACTGAAAGAAAAAAAAAATTTTTTTTTTTTTTTTATAAATCGCTTGGTAAAGGAGAAAGACGTTTAATACCGCGCTTTACAAGACCGTTGGCAGTTTTTACGCTCGCCACGCGTGCTATACCGTCGGCTCCTTTATGTACTTCCGCGATACGTCCTAATGACCATTTGAGTGGAGGGGAATTATCTTCTCGCAAGATGACTAGTGTACCCGGACTTATTTTGTCTGCTGTGCCTCTGTGCCATTTTTTACGGACCGTCTGCTCGTTCAAATATTCCTTATTCCATCGGTTCCAAAAATGCTGTCTCATCTGCTGTACGTGCTGCCATTGGGACAGGCGCCCGGATGGTATATCCCTGTATTCGTCCTCTGGCAAACTCGTAAACGAATTTCCAATTAGAAAATGCCCAGGTGTAAGAGCGCGCAAATCATTCGGGTCATTAGACAGAGGCGTGATAGGACGCGAGTTAAGAATCGCCTCTATCTCGAGGACGTATGTTAATAATGCCTCGTAAGATAGCAATGTCTCGCCTACAATTCGAACTAGATGATATTTGAATGATTTTACGGCCGCCTCCCGTAGACCTCCAAAATGGGGGGAACGGGGTGGGATGAAATGCCACTTGATTCCTTCATTTACCAAACTTCGCGAGACGCGCGCTTTTAGTTCGTTCGCCGCACCTACGAAATTAGTCGCGTTGTCGGAATATATGTCCGAACATTTTCCACGGCGTGCCATAAATCTACGCAAAGCTGCTAAAAATGCTTCAGTCGTTAATCATTCACGAGTTCTAAATGAACGGCCTTGGTGCTAAAACAGACGAATACCGCCACATATATTTTCGCGCGACCACGGTTCCGGTGTTGCCTTTCCTTGATGAATAACGGACCGCAGAAATCTACGCCGGTGTGGATAAACGGACGATTCGGTAGAAGACGACTGGCAGTAGATCACTCATAGGATATTGCGGCGTAGCGGGTTTTAAACGTCGACAAGTAATGCATTTATATATTACGCGCTTAACGCTACTTCGCCCATTTATTGGCCAAAACGATTCGCGAAGTGCGTTTCAAAGTGGCTTGCGTACCACCGTGCCCTATTTGATGGTGCTTTTCGCGTATTATCGCGTTTGTAATTGTATGGTCTTTCGGCAATAATGCGGGATGCCTTTGCTCGTATGGCAAGTTGCTCCTTGCCAATCTACCTCCAACTCTTAATATTCCTAAATTGAAATGCATGCCTGCCCCTGCGATTATACTTATTAACTCGTCGCGGACTTGCTTCGCTTCCCCAACCGTACGTGCTCCGGTCAACAAGTCGTCTACATAGAAATCTTCTTTGAGCGCGATGGCAGCTCTCGGGAATCTGTTAAATTCGTCGCTCGCGAGTTGATGTAACGTACGAGTTGCTAAACACGACGCGGAGGCAGTTCCATAGGTTACTGTATTTAATCTATATGTTTTCACGGGATCACTTTCCTGTCGACGCCACAGTATAGTTTGATATTTGCGATCGCGCGGATCAATTATTATCTGCCGATACATCTTCGCGATGTCCGCGGTACTAGCAATAGCATGTGATCTAAATCTTACTAAAAGTGCAAATAGATCCTCCTGTATGGTTGGGCCAACCATTAATACGTTATTCAAAGATTTCCCGTTGCTGGTTTTTGCCGACGCGTCGAACACTACTCGCAATTTGGTCGTAATACTAGTATGCTTTAATACAGCATGATGCGGTAAATAGAATCTATCTTCGTGGGGTCCCCCTTCTATCCTTGTCATATGCCCTAGTTCTTCATATTCGGATAAGAATTTAATATATTCATCTCTAATTTTCGGTTTGCGCGATAATGATCGCTCTAATGCGTGAAATCTTCGTAACGCGCTCGTATATGAATCTCCTAACTGATTTTCTTCCTTAAAGGGCAATCTCACTATATATCTGCCAGTATCATCCCGTCGCGTGTTGCTTCTGTAATGTGCTTCGCACAAATTTTCCTCGTGCGACCTAATACTACTCTCAGCTACTTCCTCAATTTTCCAGAATTTTTCCAATTGTGAGTTCAAATCTACCGTGGCCGTGTGGCAATTAACGCTCTGCGGAGTGCGCGTATTTCCTGTGCTCATAACGAACCATCCTAGTACAGTTCCTTGTGCCATTAAATTTTCATTCAACCTAATGCTCTGACCTGCGCGCCATAGTGAAGCAAAAATCTCGACACCGAGAATCGCGTCGATATTCGCGGGCTCATAAAACTTGGGATCTGCCAATTGGATCCCTGCCGGTATAGTCAATTCTTCTTGCGGAATTCGTTGCGAAGGCAACCTATTCGTTACAGTGGGTAATAATAAGAATTGTAATTCTAACGCGTAATTTTCTGTTCGCGATTTCAACGTTGCTAATATTGCCTGTTTGACTCTAGTTTCCGTTTGGTTTACGCCAGAAATGGGTACATTCACGTCCCGTTTGGCTATTCGCAGAAGATTCGCGAATCGAATCGATAAGAAATGTGCTTCGGAACCCGAATCCAGGAGCACACGACACTCGTGCGGCCTGCCGTCGCGATCCAGCAAATGCACCACTGCAGTTAGTAACAGCGCGGGTGCCTGCGAGTGATGGAGCTCTACATGTGCATTCTGCACCGCCGACGCCGTTCGAACGCAACAATTCGTGATGCCCGCCGCTGCACCTTCTGCAACGGCCTCTCTCACATGTAACAACTCATGATGCCTGCCGTTGCACTTACTGCAGCAGTCATTCTTAATACATGTGTCTACGCGGTGACCAGCTTGTAAACAATTACAACACAAATTGGCGTTAACCACGATTCTTCTGCGCTCCTCGGGCTCGGCTCTCAGTAGCTGCTCACACTCCGATGTGTTATGCCTCTCGCGACATATGCCACACGAGACAGTCGCGCTTGTGGAATACGCTTGAACTTGTCCTCGGTCGGAAATTCGCGGCCAATTTCGCGGAGAATTAAACCGCGACTCGTTACGCATCAAATTCCTTGAGCGAAAATTTCTCTCGGGTCCTAACGGTGCGTTCCTTCTGCTATTGTTAATTCTTTTAGAATGTTCTGCCGGCTGGGAGTTTACTAGCGCATTTCCCAGATCGCGCAAAAATATCACAAATTCGTCTACCGTCGGTAAAGCATCTCGGGAATACCGTTGTTCCCATTGAAGCCGTGTTGCTGGATCCATTCGCGAAAGATGTGCGGCAATAGCAAATTGATCGACAAACACTTTTTTAGTCGCTACTAAAGCCCTATAATTTGCGCTTAGCGCATCGGACGCGGCAATTAAAGACGAGGGAACTTCACTGTCAATAGGGGGACCCTCTAAAATAGCTCGTACGTGCTTATTTATTAATATTAACGGATTGTCATAGCACTCGACTAAGGTCTTCCACGCAATCGGATAATTATCCGCGGTAATTTCCAAAACTCTTATTTTCTCCGCGGCCGGTCCCGATAAACATGATTTCAAATATGCAAATTTTTGTATATCGCGAAGCGCGGGATTATCTCCTATCACCGATTGAAACGAGTCCGCGAAACTAGGCCATTCCTCATGCTTCCCGTCAAAACGAGGTAATTGTACCGCCGGTACTCTGTAAATGCTATCTACGGACGGATTGCTAACCGTAGTGCTAACTGGAGACAATAGATTCGTAGTAGGCGCATTCGTGTCTAAAGTGGCTACCGATTCAGCTCTATTAATGATCAATTCCGCCTCCGCCCTGGCGTCGATGACTGACTCGACATGATTGCGAATTTCGTCAACCAGCGTTCCCATCGTTTCACCGGAAGTCTTTTCTATCAAGTCCTCTAATATTGCCACATTCTTATCAACTTTGGAAATTCTAAGCTTTAATTTCATTATATCGCGCGGGTTGGTATGATCTATCTCGCTCACCGCCTTTTGAAATTGCGCGAATTCTTTCTTTACATACTCGAATCTACGTATAACGCGCTCAACATCACCACGTGCACTACTCGAACGAGGCATTTTCACGACAAAAGGCAAAATTAAGAAGAGAAAAGAGGGGGAAAAATACAACTTCGAAGAATGATCAAGCAACAGAAATTACAAAACTCACGTGAATCCTCTGAATAAGGCGTCCCGTGCAGCGTACTCACGCACCGGAACAATAGAAGCTTCTCGGCTTGTAGCGATGATGCAATACCTCCTTTGTTGCTCGATCGGAAGTCTTCCGTTGCCTCTTTCTCCTCCGTTGAAGAAGACTGTATGCACAATAGACGCCGGACGAAGAGTGGGGAGGAAGCTCCCTCGATCCGGCTCGAAGGACCAAAATGTTGATGCGACCGATGCCTTAATCGGTACTCCAGTGGATAGTAGTGAATCGAAAAATGCCCTTACGAGTGATATCGAGATTCCTTATTAATGGGAAGGAGGATAGGAAAATAAAGAACACAATAACAACTTTATTTGAGCCCAATCAGTACTAAAAAGTACGCTTTATTTGGCTCGTCAGGGAAAAGCCTTTCGGCATAAAAACCCTGGTTGAAAACGATGAAGAAGAATCCACAAATCCGGATAATTCTGGCCAAGTGCAGGACGCCTTTGTCCCTTGTCGTTGGCCGAACTTAGATGATATGGTATTACGCAATACAAAGAATTCTCCTTGAAGTAGTTCTCGCAAGTCTCAGCTAGATGAATCTCGAGCGATGAATCCAGAGTGACAACCGGCGCAAAAACGCGCTGGCTTTTATACCAAAAGGCGATGCAATGCTGCACCAATCACCGAAAAGTCCGATCATAACGCGGCTGTCGATACATATGATTGGCGTGATAAATGTAGTGGGAGAACGCGAGCTAGAATAAAGAAAGAGCCCTTGCAGGCATCTTAGCGCTGCCGTGGTTACCACTAGAAACAGCGATAATGCTTTATCGCACGCGTCTAACGCTTTGGCAGGGCCGTACGCGCCTAGGTGCTTCGCCCTACTCACTCGTTGCGTGGGATACGCAACAGGAGCAAGATAAGATTTTCCATACTACTTTAAACAAATTAACTCGTATGTTTTTATGATTTTATTTCTCAATTATTAAAAAATTAATTTACATTCTCTGTTCATTATTAAAGCTTGTGAACCATGAATGAATTTTAGGTTTACTGACGTGTACATATACACGAGCCTAATTAATTGAATGTCCAAGCAGATAATTGTAATCGATGACCTAATAACACGTCGCACTTTTAATGTCTAGTAATAAAATGGAATTGAAATGAATAATGCAATAAATGTAATGCATTTTCCTGCTATATTTTTATTTAATTTTTTATTTATATGAATTGTATCAAATATTTCCAAGACTAAATCGCGATAATGCGAAGTGCTAGTTATAATACTTAAAACTGAGTATCAAATTCATCAAAATATTTGCGAATGTGTTCGACTCTATCTCGTATGAGATAGAATCGAAATAGAAATGAATCTGTCAAATCGTTGCAAATCTTTTTAAATCATGATACATAATAAAGATTACAGAAAAGTGACAAAATTAATTAATAAAACAAGCATGATAAAATGAAATAATATAATTTTGTAACAATTCTGTATAAAACTTGAAGGGGGGACTTTCACTTTTTAGTGAAAGTACACCACGTGTTTTTCCGGGATCCTACCTGTTTATAATTAAAATTTTCACATTAATTCAGAAAAGTATGCTACCTGCCCTTTATATTAGCAATATATAAATGAGCAAACATACATACATACATAACCACCCACCCACCCACTTACTCCACGATTCTCTTACATACCACCAGAGTGCAGAAACCTAAACTAAAGAGCATTTCCCGGGACACCCTAGTTAAACCACGTGATTTCTAAGCTTATATGCATGCTAATGGTATACGTTATTTTTGCTATAATTGACAACCAAGGCTAATAATTATTGTTAAAATGACTAAATCAAAAATACTAGTTCATACTAGTATATGTGCATTCTAGTAATATACGAGTATATCAGAGTTTTAATAAATAAATGCGGTAACTCTACTATTAGAAACGATTTTATTACAAAAAAAATGTATAAAAATTAAATATAAATGTAAAAATTCAAATATTCGTATTTTTCATCTCACAAATGACTCTACAAGTAGTACTTAAAATATTGAATGATGCATTAATTAAAAACTATCGCGAAAAACGATGTACGGTACACACTACCTAATACGCACATAGCAAAGTAGATCATGCAACCACTGGTACAATGACAGCCGCTAATAAGGGAAAAATTTTAAACTGAACCTATGCTAACCATATCTTACCCATTCGAGTAGCACCTGGGCACACTCATAGATAGGAAGGCAAAAAGTATAGGGTGGAGAAACGGGAGATTAGTTCATTAGAAGCTGAAAATCATGATCTGAAAAATATGATTAAAAACACATAAATACGTGACACATAAATACATTTCTATGGAATGGGCTAGGACTCTATATAAGTTAATTGATTTTAACTTTTTGCTTGTAAGAAATTTTAAATTTAATTTTTTAATAAGTAAGAGTTCCAAAAAAAAAAAAGAAATATATAAATATATGGAAAACCTTGGACGACTCCTTTCATTACATTAGCTTTTCTAATTAAAGAACTGGGCTTTGTGCCAACACTTAACTGCCAGAGTCTATCCATCGCGAAAAGTTTGTCATCGTGTTCATTTATTGTTAATATCGAAGTATCGATATATCAAAATTATTCGCAATTACATTTGTTAAACACAATGCAATGCATGTAAAGACAATATCACGTGCTTTTCTGGACGAAATCGAGTAAATTAATGCTCGTTTTCAACACTACTGACGCGAGCACAACAGGAAATATAAAAAAAGAGCATTTATTATAATAATTGCACTGGTAATTAAATAAATTTAACCGATGAAATAAGAAGACCTATCCTCAACTAATAAAACATACAACAAATTATACAATTATCATAAGTTATTTCTGAAAAAGAATTATTCTTGTGCTCGTCAATAATTTATTTAAATAATTACAACCAGTATCTCGTGCCGATTAGGACCTTTAATCCTCGGCATGATTGAGCACGGGAGGGACTTTCAATTTCTTGACTCATTCGTTACCAATCGTTATATAACATATATGTAAAATTTTTAAATTAAAATTACACATATATGAAATATAAACAAGAGCATTAGAAATTCTGCGATGGCTTCAAAACACTCTTACTTCGTAACAATTATTGTAGTCTGACGATCGGAGAGTTACTCGATTTGTTATTAAAGATCCATCGAAGAAACCATTCCACATCTCTGAAAAGGAGGATAATTCGTCGTTATGTTTGTAACATAAAATAGAACATAACGATAAGTTATCTGCAATATAATCCAAAATCATATAAAATAAAATCGAATAAAATTAAATTATAATGAATACTTTATGCATTCCAATGGGATGAAGCTCAATGACACCATGATAATGCATCTTGCATGAATCTAATAACGCGGTATAAACTTATCTATAAGTTTCTTATCGTAAAATAAAAGTTTAATTATACGGCGAGCAACATTGACTCTAATTCGCGTGTAATTTTAATCTATTATGCATCCGATCACTGACTCTTATAACTACTTTCAAAAGCGGCTTTGCACAAAAACAATGCAAGTACAAAAATCTTCATTAATACACTGATAAATTCGCGAACTGTCTGTAGACTATTTATGGGTAAAAATACAACTTTACTCCAATAAACTCTAATACAATTACTGCCTTGGTCGCAGTTAATTTAATATTTAAATTGCAAAAATAATTCGCGAACGCAATGGAATTAAAATTAACGAATGAACGTGCTTCTAAACCGTGATTTTAATTATATTTAAACGATACAACACTCCCGTATATTGCTTCGCGCACGATTGCAATCTGAAACAGAAATAAAAAACAATACTATTAATATCATTACTATTACTGAAAACCATTAAAATGTTTGTGGAATAATTGAATATAAAAATATACCTCTCTTCGTATCTTAATCGAATAATGCACTATGGTTCTCCTACCCTTAGGATGATGATGAGAAGGCATAAACACTTACTTTACAACTGCATTACATGCTGTCAATTCAATTAAACGAAATTCAACAAGAATTTAACCAATAAAACGCGAATAAATTTCAACGAACACTACTTTTACTTCGCGCCTTATTGCAATGATAATTTTAAACAGAAATAAAAACAAAATTATGAATATCATTTTTTAAAAAAACTTATTATAATTATTGAGAAGATGTTTAATATGAAAAAATATATTTACATATATTCTCCATTGATGAATGCAGGATTGGTCTCCTATTCTTAGGATGATATTGACAATGCACAAATACTGATTCTACAACTACATTCTTTGCAATCAATTCAATTAAAAAAGAATTTTAAAATAAATTTCATTAATAAACCGTTAATGCATTTTAACAAATACTACGTTTACATTGCACTATTTAACACTGATTTGAAACAGAAAACGGAAAAGAACAATTAATTCCATCGTCTTTATAAGAAAACCATTGAAATTGTCATAGGAATGTTTGATTGAAAAATCGCTCACTTTGAATCTTCATTGTTGAATGCATGATGGATATATCTTACCCGTATGATGACAATGAATAAAAATAAATTAAAAAATAAGACCTGAAAAATCGAAATGCACTATAGATTATTAATTATTATCAAGTGGCGTTGGTATCTCGTGAGCTCATTGCTTCATATACCTAATCTCGCCAGTGTTCTCGTTCTAAACGCGATCCCCCTACTCGCAACCCTCATATTCCTTAAGGGGTTATACGCAGTTAGAATTTTCAAAAAATAGATATTTTTGCATTTTCGGAATGTACATATATTTAAATACATTCTCTGAAAATTTGAAGCTGATCCGATAAATATTTTCGGAGATATACCTTAATTTGTAAGGCCGTGTCAGAGTGTTAGAAAGCAGATAGAGTAAGAACCAGAGTAACAGTTGCACGCACTGCGCGCGATACTTGAGGTTCCTTTTTCTATTGTGTTTTCTCGTAGAAGGCGAGTATTATAGGTTTACTAAGTACTTCAAGGTCACATTCAGTACTTTCAGGGAAAGGTAAACTCATGGCTAAGCTAATTTATAAGCTGATAGAGTTTACTATGGTTTGGCAATAAGAAGAAATTGTGATTCTGTTAATAATATGTACAATGCAATTTATGGAACGTATTATCACTATTGTTCGACTGATGAGAAACCTCAACACGAAATGTACCGAGGTGGAGAAGGTTCATGGTGTGGTTGGCAGCAAGCGCTAGCAACAAACACATCATCTTCTTACACCCATGATTATCAAACTTTATCAACTGATGTTGCTGAAGCAATATTTCCCATTTATGAAGACCTTAGCAACGAAAAATTATTGGAAGGATGTGTTGGTGAATATACACAAAACAATAATAAGAACTACAATCAATTAATATGGAAAATAACTCCAAAAATTGTTCCATGTGGCTCCTAAAGTAGTAGAAATAGCGGCTTACATTGCAGCTGGAATATTTAATGAAGGTCAAAAATCACTGCCCTTAATGGGTTATACGCAGTTTCGAGACTCAAAAAAGACGTCTTTTCATGAATTTTTTATAGAAACAGTTTTTATTTCTCAAACAAAAGTGATGGTAATTCAAATAGAGCCAACTTTTAAGAATATGATAGCGCGTCGATTATGTAAAAATATTAGTCTGCAACGCTCCTGTAGATGATTTCCTGAACGTCCTCTAAAAAAAGACGTTTGGCGGTGATCTCCATTTTGGCGGTTTGGATTATCTGAAATAAAAAATATGGTGGATTCTTTTAAAGGATAGATTAATGCAGGTATTAAAAGGGAGGAATTTTACAAATTTTATTTTTGACAAAATGGCGTCTATTTAAAAAAATGTTTTTGTTTTTGACTAAAATTTTCGCTCTAAATTGTTAAAAAAAAATAGTAATAAATCTTTTAAAAATTATTGCTCCCGTTAATACCTGAGAAATATATCTAAGAAGATTGTGTAAAAATTCGAAACCGATCGGTTAAGCCATTTCTGAAAAATCGAGATCATCGACTTTGAAAATACAGTTTTGAGAAAAACGCGTTTAAAGTTTCAGAAGTAGTTTACAGATAGTTAAAATTTTTTTTCTTCAACTTACATTGTATCATCTATTTCAGGGTAATAAGAGGGACCTTCTGCGGTATTGATAGCTTCTAATAAGTTCAGCTGGTGTTGTCGTCGAGCATTCTTCCTTCTCGCGTGCTCCCATGCGCTCTCGCGTCGGAGATCATCACACGCTCTGCGTTTTCTTTGTCGACATAAGCATGAGCTGCGTTGCCTAATGAAAGTCCTAATGCACTCATACAGTACAATAACGATTTTTGACCTTCATTAAATATTCCAGCTGCAATGTAAGCCGCTATTTCTACTACTTTAGAGCCACATGGAACAATTTTTGGAGTTATTTTCCATATTAATTGATTATAACTCTCATTATTGTTTTGTGTATATCCACCAACACATCTTTCCAATAATTTTTCGTTGCTAAGGTCTTCATAAGTGGGAAATATTGCTTCAGCAACATCAGTTGATAAAGTTTGATAATCATGGGTGTAAGAAGATAATGTGTTTGTTGCTAGCGCTTGCTGCCAACTACACCATGAACCTTTTCCACCTGGGTACATTTCGTGTTGAGGTTTCTCATCAGTCGAACAATAGTGATAATACGTTCCCTAAATTGCATTGTACATATTATTAACAGAATCACAATTTCTTCTTATTGCCAAACCATAGTAAACTCTATCAGCTTATCAATTAGCTTAGCCGTGAGTTTACCTTTCCCTGAAAGTACTGAATGTGACCTTGAAGTACTTAGTAAACCTATAATACTCGCCTTCTACGAGAAAACACAATAGAAAAAGGAACCTCAAGTATCGCGCGCAGTGCGTGCAACTGTTACTCTGGTTCTTACTCTATCTGCTTTCTAACACTCTGACACGGCCTTACAAATTAAGGTATATCTCCGAAAATATTTATCGGATCAGCTTCAAATTTTCAGAGAATGTATTTAAATATATGTACATTCCGAAAATGCAAAAATATCTATTTTTTGAAAATTCTAACTGCGTATAACCCCTTAATGTTCTCCCTAATATTGTCCTCCCATCTACGCTTTTTCCATTGAGTATACTAGTAAGTATTTTATACATGGTTCGTCCCTCACCCATACGCGCTACGTTGCCAGCTTATCTTAATCGGTGTGATTTTATGACGGTCATAATGTCCGGTCTATTATACAATATACGCAATTCTACATTGTGTAATTTTCTCCATTCGCTCGTTTCCTCATCACGTTTTGTACCGAAGATTTTACGAAGTATTTTGTTCTCGAATACCCTAAATTTCTTTTCGTCCCACATGGTAAGTGATCATGCCTCGCATCTATAAAGGAATGCTGGTAGAATAACTGTTTTGTAGATTCTGACCTTTTAACCTTTCGCTACGACAGTGTTTTCCGCCGGAGAAACATCGCTGTATGGGCCGCTGTGCCGCCGAGGTAGCGGCACTGTACGGAGCACTGCGCCGTAAAGTGTGCATGTTGCGCTTATTGTTAGCTAATCTGCTGTTCGGACTTACATCTTTCGGTGCAGCCTCGTTATTCTCCGGATCGTACGATTCTTTAATTTTATACAACTAATATAATTAAAAATCTTGTAATTATTATCAATAAAAATATATTTAAAAATTAAAAATTACATTTTTTACAATAACAAAATACAATAACAAACAACAAACACTTTGCAATAACAAATTAAAATTTTCAATAATTCAATTCACAGTGATAAATTTTAAAACAAGGGTCGACACAATCCTTCATTACAGTTTTTACATTCATATACAGTTTCGCGTCTTTTTTCGCTCGCATGGCAAACGCGAGCTTTTCTTGGTTTTCTCCTATTTATTTATAAACCGACGGAAAATGTCGTTCTATTAATCTCAATGAATGATTACTCCCCGTTCGATGTGGATTACTTATGCATTTATGGTACTTTCCCAGTATCTCCCTAATAAGTTTCAATTGAAATTTTGCCATAGATATCGGTTGTTTCATCTTATGTTTGTATAGACAATAAGCGTTCCAGACGCAAATGTCCACCAAATGGAAGAAAAATTTCCAGTATCATTTCAAAGATTTCCGTGTCGTTTTCACAGTGCTTATGACCATATCCGCTTTATCCACTGCACCCATTGAATTGTTGTAGTCTAACACGCATACAGGTTTTTGTATAAGTTTTTCTTCTCCGTGATTACCTGATTACCGTTTTAAATTCTGCTGTATGCATTGTAGAAAGCATGTACACTTCTTTCTTATCCATCCATTTTAAGACTAGTAAGTTAGCAGATGATCTAAATGCTGCCTCTTCCTTTTTTAATTTTTTGTCAATTTTGGCATTCCTTTTCTCCTTTTCATTACGGTCCCACACGCGTTTGTGCCATTGTCATTTAAAAATTTAAATAAAGCGGGACTCGCATACCAGTTATCTACATAAAGGGTATGGCCTTTTCTTAGATGTTGCTTCATAAAAAAAAAAAGTGTTTCCACTATTGCTCCAGATTTTCCAATATCTAGATTTTCAGTATCCACCTTGGTAGATGATCCAGCATAAATTATTAAATCTTGCACGAACCCTGTCTTACAGTCGCTCAAAATAAATGATTTTATACCAAATCTGCTTCTCTTTGATAGTATGAATTGCTTAAATAAATGCCGCTCTTTATACAAAAGCAGACTTTCGTCAATGCATAGCCGTTGATAAGGCTGAAATGTTTCATTAAATGTTTTTCGTAATATCAACGACATTTCGTATTTTGTTCAAACGATCATTAGTACAAGCAACATTATCGGAGAAATGTAGTATTTTAGTAACTTAAAGTAACGGTCTCTCGTCATTAATTCTTCAAAGATATCGCTACGTAAAAGTTTATCTTTACTCCAGTATTCTGCTAAAAATAATTTCTTGTTGCGTGTCATCAATAAAGACACAGCAAAAAAACAATATAATTCGGCTAGTCCTGTTCCATCTGATATATTTATGTTATTATTATTCTTTCGAGACCAATATCGATTAGTTTCCCTCGCAATCAACCCTACAAGTTCTTCAGAAAGTAAAAGTTTAAAAAAGTCTAAAATTTTTGCGGATCTATTAATATTTCTTTTAATTCCTGAATCTGCTACCGTAAACTTGTATATTTTTGGGACGAATGTTTTTGACGTCCATACTTCAAAGTTATTATCATAAGTTTTTTAACCTGTTCAGCTTCTGATTCAGAAGTACTACATATAGCTCTTTTTTTTCTGTGTCGTATTACATTTATTTGATTTTCATTATCTGAATCACCGTCTGAATCAGTTAATCTATTAGAGGATGGAATTCTTTTCGAGCTTCTTTGTGACATTCTAATAAGGAAAATACAAAAAGATTTTATAAAACAAACTAAACAAAGCCCTAACTAAAATTTTTAAATAAATGTTGCAAACCTTGAAAACTTTACAGCTGCTATCCAATTTCTTCTAATGATTTAAGGAAGATTTCTTGCTATATTGTACTTTTGTATAATACAAACACTTCACTCTCGAATAGAATACAGAAGAAACTTTTCTCGACGTACAGAATATACGAATATTTAAGACAAAATAATAATTTATTAAATATATTAAAGTGTACTTCTCGTTTGTTAGTAAGAGTATCAGATCTGAGCGAGCTTTTAAGGATTCTAACATTTTCAATCGCTCAAAATAGAGCTCCTTTAATGGTTGGATGACCCCAAATTCTATACAATCCATGCACCTGGAATATCAGATCTGTAGTAAAAGTATAAATTTGTTTTTAAAACATTACAAAAGATTTTATTAGTTACGATAGTATTCGTTAAAACATTGTAGGCACATTTGAGGTGACTTTATACACTTAGGTCAATACGTTACACATCTTTTGTACATTTTAATAAAATAATTTAATTTTTTTATATATTGTAACGCTCCCGCCCAAAACACAGATTTCGTAAAATAACAAGAACAGAACTTTATTTAACAGAGCGGACTCTTACAACCGTTAAGGCCCTTTCTACAGTTTCCCGTATTACGAACACGTCCGTGCTTTCCGAGCTCCTGTCAAGTTCTCTCGATCAACAACTCGTTGCCTGGAAACGGCCTTCACGTCCTTTTTCCAAGGACGGCTCGAAACAGGGTCGTAACAATATATATATATACTAGCAGACCCGGCCACGCGTTGCTGTAGTTAAGGTATACGTTAAATTATATTGTAGTAAACTATTCAATACAGTGAAATTATTATTTACGTATAAAGACGAAAACGTTATAACCGGTATAAAAATCCACGGGATTGAGATTTGAATTTAAGGTCAAAATTTGAAAACGATTAATAAAAATTTTCATACAGTTGATATAAAGCACAAATCAACATAGAATGTTGAATTTAAGATTTTAATAATATTATATATATTCAAGTTTGTAACAAATAAGTAAATTACAAATTTGTTAGTTGATAACATCTAACATTTAATTTTATAAATGAGGGAGGTAGGGTAGATAAATCTTTTTTTTAACAATAATATTTAATATTTTGAATTATAAACATTTTTAATTTTAATTTAATTCAGCACTAATCGGTGCACAATATTCTTGGTTAACCTGTCTCTAACTAACACAAATAGATTCGATGGTTTTCCTACACGTGAGCATGCAACATATAGTTGCTCATAGGAAAAACATGGATTTTTCAAATCTAAACCGCAAATGGGCATTGTTTGGCCTTGAGACTTATTTATAGACATATCGCAAGCTAAACAAATAGGAAACTGTAGCCTTCTGAAGGGTATCGTAGATTCTGACGGTATCATTGGAATACGTTGCAGCAGGATCACTTCTCCTTTGAACTTTCCAGTCAAAATGGTTGCTTTAAGAATATTTCTGATGATCTTTTTGATGACTAAACATGTACCGTTGCATAATCGAGGTGGATTCAAATTACGCAGAAAATTAATAGGTAAACCAATGATCAACCGAAGATTATGTGATAGCATTTCGGGTATATCTAGAGAGTTTAAAAATTCAATTAGGAAATTTACACTTTCATTTTCATCAGCAACAGTATCGATTGATTTAAAAGACATTAGATTGCCTGGCAACAACTGTTGCATCTGGAAATTAATTTCGTCAACATCAACATTTTTGGCTGCCAAAATAGCCCAATTACTGAGCTAGTTATGATCCAAGTAATTATTTTGTATGTTCGGGAAAATACTCTCAATTAATTCATACAAATAAAAACTTTTTGAACGTTGTCTTGATTTAAACGAAAAATATCACTAATTTATAGTATTTTCAACACAAAAATGCCTACATAATTACTCTATCACATCAGGTTTCTTTACAAAAAGGAAAAAACGTTTATTTTAAAATTTAAAAAAAAAATCAATTATCATATTACAGATACGTACATTTAAGAACTTACAAAGAAAATATCAAGTACAATAATTGCTACAGGGCTATTTTGAGTAAAATCTTTTACGTTTAGCGATAAAATTACGTCAGAGTGTAATTTTTTTATGAGAATCATCAATAATATCCCGTTTTATTGACCAGCAGTAATCAACCATCATATTCACATTCCATCGACCTTGGTACCTTGTTTCCATAATTTTTATGTCTTTGTGAAACCTTTCTCCCTTTTCTTCGCTATAATCACCAAGATTATCAGTGGAGAAAATCCACATATGAATCTAAAAAATGAAGTTTTATACTCATAATACACCCAAATTTTTTATACTTATTTTAATAAGTTTGCCACAATATTTTTATAGTCAGGGTGTTTGTGATTTCCTAAAAAGTTGTTGACAACATCTTTGAACGCCAGCTAAGCTTCTAATTCAGTAGTATTCAGTGTTGTATCAAATATTTCATCGGTCATCAAAGATTTAATTGGTGGTCCAACGAACACTCCTTCTTTTATTTTGACATCTAATAATCTTTGAAATTTTCTACTCAAGTATTTAAAACTATGATTTTCTTTATCCAATGCCTTAACGAACTGTTTCATCATACGAGTTTAATATGAAGCGGATGTAATAAAATTTTTTTAGGATCAATTAAATTTTCTCGTATAACATTTTTGGTTCCAGGTTTGAGATTTTTACGAGGATTCCGTTGTTGCTGAACGTAATGCTTTTCTACTGGTCCCACTCGCATAAAAAACAAGGATATTTCGTGTATCCTGACTGCTGACCTAACAGCATAGTTATAATTTTCAGATCTCCACAAAGCTGCCAACCGTGTTCTTCATATTTAATTTTATATAGTACTGTTTTCAAATTTTCATAAGTCTCTTTTAAATGAACAGAGTGAGTGACAGGAACAGAGGCATACTGATTAGTATTGTGTAAAAAAAAAACCTTTTAAACTCCGTTTCGAAGAATCTATAAAAAGTCTTTATTCTCCAGGATCATATTGCGCTCCTAACTTTTTAATGAGATCAGGAATATTGTATTTGCCAAAAGTCCTCCAACATGGAGTCCTCCGGCGATTAAGTTAAACGTTTTTTCTCGTTTCAGCGTTTCGTTACCGTTTATTACCGCCTCCGCGGTGCGTTCACCGTCTCTCCTTTATACTCTAAGGTATGACTGTCTTAATCTGCGTGTTCTTTCTCCTTCTACCAATACACTCGGTTGTGGTCTCCAATGTGTCTCGTAGGCGTCCAGCGAAAGAGTAGACCGAGGGTCTTCGATACTGGGACCTGCAGGGTGCGTGCACTCGAGATATGAGTGGTGGGGGTATGGGCGCTAGTGTCTAGTAACTACTCCCTATTGGCTAGGGCGCGTATTATGAATCTTGGGTTTGGGCTATGATCGATTCCGATTATACATACTCCCCCCATTGAGAGGGTACCGATCAATAACATTCTTAGTCTACGTAAGTGCGGCGCGATTTTCTTATATTAAGTTACAATGGTTCTATCGCAAATCGTTTACCGTAATTACAACGTCGCTGGCCAGGCGACTTTATGAGTCTTGTCCGTACAAGCTTAAATATCGCAAGTTAAATTATATATCAATATTTCGTTTAACATATACATTCAAAAATATTAAACCGTCATTTAATAAGGGGCAGATAGTTGTTGCGTTCCGTTTGATGTTTCCGTGAGCAGTATTTACGGTTACCACCCGAACAACGTTGTCCTCTCAGGGATGTATGTCTGCAAACCGTCCTAGTTGCCATCTCATACAAGGTTGGTTCTTGTCGATGAGAATAACGATCGCATCCTTCTCGGGCTTATATTGATATTCCATTTCTGACGTTTCTGCAGCTCGCGTAGATATTCAATGTGCCACCGTCGCCAGAAATCCTGTCGCACCTTCGAAATGTGTTTCCATGAAGACAGTCGATTTGTTAGAATGTTTTCATAATTTTCCTCCGGTAACATGTTAAGTGGTCTCCCTACTAAAAATAGGAAGGTGTTAGAGCTGTAGCATCGTTGGATCTGACGAAATGGGGCATAAAGGTCGTGAATTTAATATAGCTTCGATCTCGATTGCGAATGTGGTCAATTCCTTATACGTAAATAAATGTTCTCCTACCACTCGTCTAAAATGATGTTTGAAAGATTTAACGGCAGCCTCCCAAAGACCTCCGAAATGGGGTAATAATGGGGGGGGGGTTGAAATGCCACTATATTCTTTCATCGGTTGCGATCTTCGTTTTGAACTCGTCCGCGATGCAATAAAAGCATATAGGGCCTTTAATTGATTGTTCGCCCCGACGAAATTAGTACCGTTATTTCAATACACGTGTGACGAATTGGCTCTTCGTCTCGTAAAACGCCGAAAGGCGGCTAAGAAAGCGTTTGTATTCAAGTCACTAGCTAACTCGAGATGCATGGCCTATATGCACATGCAGACGAAGATACACCCGTATATCTTAATGCGACCTGTTTGTAGAATAAAAGACTTAAACAATTTGAAATTAATGTCGTGAGTTCGGTTAATTTAATGTACGAATGAGTGAGATAGGAAAGGATAGATAAATCAATCAACACAATTTTACGCGATATAAAATACTTGCCTAGGCATAAAAACTCTCACGAATTTGAGAGAAAAGCCGGGGCAAGCGGTGACTTTATTTAAGCAAATGATACACAGTAAGTAGTACCCTGTGAAAAGTTACACAAAGCACGTATGCACTTATTTCGTCGCAAAGTACCCCTCCTTTCTTCTTACACTAGAGAGCTCTCTTACCTTTGTCTTCGCTACAACTACGCAAAATATCGCCGTCTACTTAGACGCGTTATCGGTTCTTCAATGCGCGTTAATCTCGCTGCCAGCAACTTCAACCTGGGATAGCCTGAGTTACTACAAATTTATCTTCTGCTGGTAGACCGGCAAACACTGTAAATAGACACCGTTACTCTCGATGAAAAGAATGGTTGTGTCCGTGCACAACCCTTTAAAACTTACAAGGGGACCTTACACTTAGCCCGACACGGATTTTAACGAGCTTTGGTATATTAGTAGTATACTTTGAGGTTGTTATCGTGGTAAAGTATTTTGCCCTAACGCTCAACCATTTTTGAGAAAAAAGCTTTTGAAGTTTTGGTTTTTGTTTTATACATGTTTATATTATCTTAAATTCGACAGTCTTTCAAGTGGGGCGCTAGCGTATCTAGTAGTGTTCTCGCTTTTCGTGCCGCTAGTTAGTGTTCGATCCTTCACGGAGGAAGTTTTTTTTAATAATTTTTTTCTATCTGTTTTCAAATTATTTTTTCATATTTTTTAATTTTTAAATATATACAGGAAAATTATTTATTATAAAAAATTAGAAATAATAAATTTTTTCACATCTTGCGAAAATAATAAAGAAAAAGTTTATCCTTGAATTACAGTTAATATTTTATTTTTTAACAGGTATATAAGAATAGATAAATCTTCAATATACTAACAAATAACAATCGTATATATTCTAATCATTAACAATTTCATGTATAATTTTTTTATATTTATGTGTTTTAACGTTTATTGTACATTTATTATTATTTATTAAACGCAGGTTCCAGAGTGATAGTTCTCGTAAAAGCATTCAAAACAATTAATTTTTTCACATCTCGCGCAATTAATAAAAGATGACTTGTTACATGAACAACGATTTTTTAAAAGATTTGTCGAAAAACAAACCTGATTAACGTTTAAAAATATTTCTCTTTCATTTAGTTTTAATAATTTCAAAGCATACCATGCATATCGAATCATTTTATGAAAAATTTTTGTTGACAATTGATGATGGACTATTGATTGTATCTTGATACAATCTTCACGAGAGATAAATCTTCATTTATCTATTTTCATATACCTGTTAAAAAATAAAATGTTAATTGTAATTCAAGAATTAAATTTTCCTTTATTATTATCGCAAGATGTGAAAAAATTTGTTACTTCTAATTTTTTTGTAATAAATAATTTTCCTGTATATATTTAAAAATTAAAAAATATGAAAAAATAATTTGAAAACAGACAGAAAAAAATTATTAAAAAAAACTTCCTCCGTGAAGGATCGAACACTAACTAGCGGCACGAAAAGCGAGAATGCTACTAGATACGCTAGCGCCCCACTTGAAAGACTGTCGAATTTAAGATAATATAAACATGTATAAAAAAAAAACCAAAACTTCAAAAGCTTTTTTCTCAAAAATGGTTGAGCGTTAGGGCAAAATACCTTACCACGATAACAACCTCAAAGTATACTACTAATATACCAAAGCTCGTTAAAATCCGTGTCGGACTAAGTGTAAGGTCCCCTTGTTAGTGAAGAGCGCGGTTGTGTCCTTGCACAACCCCTTCAAACTTACCCGTCGGTAGCTCGGAAGCACACCACAAAAAGAAAGAGCTCTCACTTCAATAAGGCCAATATGGCGTCACTTTCCTTTATCAGAAACGAACATTCTTTTTCGATATCCAGATCTGGTTTGCAGCGTGCGCCCCTGAGACCCAGGCCCCACGCACCCATCTCCCCTCCCATCTACCTCAAGACGCACACACATGTACCTTGCAGGCTAAAGGCGGTCCTACTTGTATCTCTAATGCCCCCGCGCGCCCTCAGGACTCAACCAAGGCAATCGTGACCAGTCTTATCTAGGGTGTAATACGGACCAATCTAATGTCACAACGCCGTCGCTACCTAACCAATTCCGCGCGCAATACAAAACGGTCATGTACCCTAATTTCACCGAACACGACCCTTGTTACGATGTTTCTTCTCTTTCGCGTAGAGTGAACCGAAAAAATCTACTCCAATATGGGAAAACGCGATGGTTTCTTGGACTCGAGATCTCTGTAGATCACCTATTTTGTACTGTATGCCGGACGCACGGAATCGAATACAGCGTACGCAATTACGTACGATTTTCCACACTTGATTCTTGCCGTCTAAAAACCAAAATCGTTTTCGTATGGCGTAGAGGTTGGTTTAAATGGCGGCGTGAAAATTTTGTTCTTGAAATTTTCGAATGAGGAGATCGGTCACGTGGTGATAAGATGGTAATAATATTGGGCATTTCTCCTGGAAAGGTAAGTTCGTGTTCTTTAATCAGCCTCCTACTCGAATCAAGCTTGTTTCGTCAATGATCGGGTTTAGCGCGGCGAATCTTGTACTTTTAACTCCCCCCGAATCAGTCAATTTTTCCCTTTCGTCGCGAAATTGTTCGTCTTGAATGAGTCTGAGCACGTGTCGTTCCGTGCTTATTATTTCCGCTGTCGAGATTTCTCCTCGATATTTGTTTGTTTTAATCCATCTTTTTGCACCGTGCTGTGATTCTTAATAATCGCGTGTAGTTAGAGAATCGCCGAAATATGCTCTCCGGTTTGATCCGTGTCATCAATACTGGAATTTTTTTAAGTTCTGGTAGTTCGTCTGTCTCTGTTTCGGTCTGAATTGGCCATTCAAATTCCGGTCGGCGAAGCCAAGAAGGGCCATAAAACCACGAATTGTTTTTTATGAATTCACGAGGAAGCTGTCCGCGAGATAGTGCGTCCGCGGGATTGCTTTCCGTTCGCACGTGTTGCCACGTTATTCTTACACAAATTTCTTGGATTTCGCGTACGCGGTTCGCCGTGTATAGTTTCAACGTGTTGGGATCCTTTTTCAACCATCCTAGCACAATCATGGAATCGGACTAAAAGATTATCCTATCAGGTCTTATTCCGCAAGATGCTCGTATTTCTCTATATAACCGGGCAAGTGTCAATGCTCCACATAGTTCTAGTCGCAGTATGGTCATGTCTTTGAGCGAAGCAACGCATTTCTTCGCGCAAAAAAATCGCACGTGTATGTTGCCGACTTGATCTCACGACCTTACGTACAAACTACCACCGTAATCTGCTTAATTCGCATCGCAAAATCCGTGAAAACACCAAAAATCCTAATAATCCAAATAAAGGTTTCTTCGGAGAAGAATTTGACGTTGATGTTTTTCGTATCTAACTTGTCGAGAACCGGCCGATAATTGAAAGCCCATTGACGCATATTGAAGCCACCTCGTTTTAATATCTCGTCGGTCTGGTCCCGTATTTTCCCGAGCGTCTCGATATCATCGGTTCTCGTAATAAGATCGTCGACGTATAAATCTCGACTTAAAATCTCGGCTCTGAACGGGTAATTGGCGCCTTCTTCTTTCGCGAATTGTTTTATGCTACGGATTGCAAGAAAAAGTGCTGATGCTACACAGAATGTAACCGTATTGAGTTCGAATGTACGAATCCGATCGTTATGAATCCAAAATACACGTTGGTATTGCCGATCATCCGGTTGTATCCATATCTGACGATACATTTTCTCTATATCCGCGGTCAATACGTATCGATATGTGCGAAATCGTAACTAATGTTCTACCAATGTGTCCTGTATTGTGGGCCCAGCTAACAATGTACTATTGAGAGAAATTCCCTTGCTGTTTCTCGCGGAAGCGTCGAATACGAACTGTACCTTAGTCGTCATACTAGTTGATTTGGTAATTGCGTGGTGAGGAAGATATAACAGCTACCCGTCGGTTCGGCTTTGACCAGCGACATGTGTCATAATGTTAAGTATTTCTGCATGATACGCTCGTACTCTTTCCGAAGTTCAGAGTTCGCGTTTAACTTCTTCCTAAGACCATGAAAGCGGCGCAAAGTTATGTGATATAGATCGCTGTAGTCGTGTCCTTCTTCGCGGAAAGGTAAACGCACTACATATCGTCCCGTTTCGTCGCGTTTTGTATTTTGGACATAGTGGGTTTCGCATTCTACCTCCCTTGTCCTTTCCGATCGCGTCACGATCGCGTGTCCTCAATTAACCAAAACTTTTCTAATTAATCCCTCAACTCTGTTATCGCGAAAAGTGCGGTCTTTTCCTTAGATTCGTTCGAGTCGATTCCACCGACGACTACCCAATCTAATTGTGTCTTTTGAAGTATTAGATCGTCGTGATCTTGCGACAAGCGAAACTGTCCGACGGACATGAGGGATAACGTTGCTCCGAAACCTATCAGAATGTCAACTGGTCGCGGTAAGTGAAACTGGGGATCTGCTAATTTTCGATCAATAGGGATTTTAATGAGTTCGCGCGGAAAGACTTCGCTCGGAACTTGGTCGGCTATTCTGGGGACGATGAGCAACGAAAGGTTCCGTTTATATCGATTATCTAGGGATTGAGTAGTTACCTCGATAATGCCCGTCGATCGAGTTTGTGTGTCATTGATGGTATTGATGGGAATTGAATATGATCTAATCGGTAAACGTAATTCCCTCGCGACGTCTTCGATTGTGAAATGTGCCGCAGCGCAAGTGTCTAATAATGCGCGGCATTGTTTATAAGTTACGTCCCTCCTTCTCACGTGACATATCGCGCTCATAAGTATTGATGCAGTATTAACTCCGCCTGCATGATCGCTGGGCGGATCGAGCTCAGCGATCATGTTGCCGGTCCTAATCCCGGGAAATGGAGGAAGGTTGTTGGATAAGGTTAGCTCCCTACCCAACGTAAAAAAAAGATTGCGGCTCATAGAACCAACACTCTGCCTCGGAATAGAAATCTCAGGGTATGGTGATGTTGAAGCAGTGGTAAGAGAACAGACAATGAAGGCATCCAGAATAGCGGGTTGTTTGAATGACCCAATATGGCGAAACAAAAGCATGGATATAGAGACCAAAGCAAGAATCTATAAGGAAACGGTGAGACCTATTATGACATATACCGCAGAAACTCGACCAGACACAGCGAAAACGAAACAGTTACTAGAGACCACCGAAATGAGAGTTCTTCGCAGAAGAAGAGAAGTGAAGATATAAGAAGAGCATGCAAAGTGGAGAACGTTAACGAGTGGATACTAAGTAAAAAAAAAGAATGGAACGAACATATTAGCAGAATGGACAACAGAAGAATCGTCAGAATTGCACGGGATAAATCAACGATTGGCCGCAGAAGATTGCCTAAACTAAAGAATGAAGAAGAAGAAGAAGTTTGGCACGTGGTCGCGATATCTTCCTTCGTCGGAGACGTGGTTTCGTTTTTCTCCGCGCGATTATTTGCGTAGGTCCGGTGTAGTGACGCATAATATGGTTTATTGCATATTTGACAACGCGATGATCGACATACTCCTAAATGCCTTCCCAAACAATTTAAACATAACTTGTGATTCGTTATGGCTGCCCATTTCTCACACGGTGTCAGTCGACTGTATTTGTTGCAGCGGAATAATGGGTGGAATCATTTCTTAATACGGATGCAAATCGGCGTCGTATTTTAGTGAGAAACGCATGCGAGGGTTGTATATTTCGTCGTTTTCGTGGTCGTAACACTGTCGGCACGATGCACTTACGTTTTTCGCAAGGCTCGTCTTTCGTAGACGCTGGAAGACTCTCTGATGCACTGTTACGGAGTTCGATCAAGTTTAATTATTCGTAGAGTTCCTTAAGGATAGGGTAATCATCCGAATTAAGTTGTCGATCCCATTCTTCCCGAATGCTAGGAGGCAAAAGTCGCTCGACGATGCGCACTTGTATGGCGTGGTGCGCGTTGAATGAGTTGATCATATTGAAATGTACTTCCGTAGTACTTATAAGTCTTTGAATCCTTTTTGCCGATTTGTTCGCGGAGTATGTCAGATCCAAAACCGCGTCGAGGATTTTCACCAAAAGTACGCAATTTCGATCATACTTTTTCAGTAATGTCTTCCACGCGATCTTGTAATTCGACTCATCTGCCGGATATAATTCGATCGTCTCAAACTCGCGGCAACTAAATTATTCCCGGAGATACGTATGTTTTTCTAAATCGGACATATCGATCCGCGCGTGTATCAGGGTTAACAAACTAATCTTAAATGAGAGCTATTTTTCTAAATTTCCATCGAATTTAGGTACTTCAATTCGTTTTAATTTATCTTGTCGTTCTGCTGTACTGGTGTTATTTGTAGTTACACTGGTATCGCTCGCGATGTTAGCCGCGAGTGTTGCATTTGGTTGAGTTCTCGTTTCTATTGCATGGTACTGGCGTGATATCAGTGTGTTACTTCGCTAACTTCTTCCTCCCTCACATCTTCATCATCACTCTTCAGTTATTGTGCCTGCTCGTATACTTCTAAGTGTTTCGTGATTTTTTTTGAATCGTCCTACTAATGTTATTATTGCGTCTAATTTCTCCACCTCAATTTCTTGTTCAAGAATTGTTAATTTCATTTTTAATGTCCTTCGTAACCGGTTCATACGTTCTTTTGGTTCCATCGTTTACCGGTTTTTATTATCTTACTCCTCAAAAGCGGATTAATTTTAATTATGGCGAATATGAAGATTTCGATATATAAATTTTTATTATGGTGCGTCGGGTTTTCGATCACTATAAACCGTCAGAGGGAAGTAGTGTTTACCGATCGTGGGTGGGGATGCCTTGTCTATCGTCCCTGCGACGTCACGATGCTTTGTCGCCTAGTCTTATGCTTTAAAGGAAAGCGCCGTTACTAAGCGGAGTAACCGTCGAAACTGTTATCGCCCTTTGTCCGAGGACAAAGCGATTTCGAATTCTAGTAATACGTTTTAGGTAAATTTTAAATCGAATCGTAAGTTGCTTCCGATTTTAATATAACAATTTAGTAAGAAAGATGAGAGAAAGGAATGAAAGTTATATTAGAAATTGCGAACTTCTACGGAGTTTTGAAGACGCATTTCATATAGAAATTTAATATGTTGAAAAATGGTAGGCATAGCGTTCGCACAAATGATGCATCACTTATCTCCTATCCGAATATTTTGTGGTAATTAGCTCGATGTGGTCGCGTGTATGTTCAGGAACTAGATTTTTCCAGTCCCGATTCCGAATTCGCAGCTTCACTCAAACAGGAATCAAAAATTCACACCTCACGGAAGCACCAAAATGTATTTGCCAAAATTCCTTCCTAACATGAAGTCCCTCCGGCAATCTAGGCAGTAAAAAGAGCAAAATTGGAACTTTTTAGCTGAAAGTTTCGAAAAATTAATCTAGGGAAACTTGACGACGCTAAATCAAATGGTGCATTCATTAAAATCTGATACAGAGATAGTGAGATAAAGAGTAATAAAAAGATAATGGCTATATCTTAAAATCTAGGCATTATTCGAAATCGTTTTAAACAAAAGTTGTGGAGAATTAAAAAATACATAAAAAATGTTCTAATGTTTATCTACGTATCTGCTAAAATAAGCGAGAAATATTAAAAAAAATAATTGTAGAGTAGGGCGCAAAGTCCCGCCTCTACGTCGACTTTTACACGCGATAGGACTAGTGTGCTAGTGTGCGTGTGAGCGTCGTGTGTACTAATCACAAACGAAGGATCTTTGGCAATCTTCGGGCCTCTCGGTCTTGTATGCAAGTGCGAGTGAAAGAAGAAACCAATATTTCTCTCTTTCTATTTGTTCATGCAGTAGCGAGAATTTTACGTTTTGGCCATCGAGTATCGAGCGTTCTGTATATCTATAAATATCGGCGTATAAGCGCGGCGTTTTTAAATCGAATCTTGATGCTTATGGCACGCCGTTTTTTATTTATTGTCAAAAATAGTGAACCTTCAATAAAAGAAAAAATAATTCATTTTAACGGAAACTATTATTATTTAGTCAAGAGTAAAAATAATGAATTAATTTTGGTCTCGCAATAAAAATAATTAGAATAATTAATTGATATTAAATTTTTGCATCACAAAAATTTATTTGTATATTTTTGTAGAATATAATGAAGGCAAAATTAGTCGCGAACGGTGTAAATAGGTATAAATTATGATATTTCTAAAATTTTAAAGAAATTAAATGGTTTTATTTTTCCAAGTTTACTAGGTGATTTCTTTTTAAAATGAAAATTATGTTTAACTAAAGGATGGATCGAACATTAACGTAAATAATATGAGACGGAGTTTTTATAAAAACAAAACTAATTATTTATCTACATCGTTGCGTTGGAGGTAAAGCCGCTAATCGAATATCCACGCTGGTGTGCACGGACAGCGATCTAAATTTTTCGTACCAAGCATCACTGAGCGACTGATTTGGATTTTTGAAGCTGTATAAACGTGCAATTATATGTTCTGCACATTCACACAGACTCTCGATTGTACTCGCAGCGTTGTAGAACATTTTTACAGCAGTCTGCAGATGGTTATTCTTTTGCAGAATGGAGATGATGCTCTTCTTAGCTTTTCCGTACATGGCACTAATCGTGTCATATCCAGCGAATGCGTGGGCAAATAAAATATACGGCTTCAGATGTGCGTGGTCTTCAGTACAATACAAAGTATTTTTTTTACCACCTGGCGTTATCTTGTAAAAATACATAGGACTGGAATCAGATAAGCCGATCAATAAAACCAGCAGGTCGGTGTCATTACCGACAATTGCCACTTCGCGGCCCGTATTTTGTTTCAGCTTTATCGCTGTTTCGCTATAAGCGCGTCCGCATTTTCTTATGCAAGTTTCACGTTGAGACCGTGCATACGAAAATATTCCGACAGCATTTGCACCAGTTTCATTTTGTTCTTCACATTGGACAGAAATCTTTATTGGCTCAAAGATATGAGTGTGCTCTCGTTGAATTCGATATCCGTTGCCATATTTCGTTTACGTCGGCGGTATCTCTCGTACGATTTTATTCCTATAAACTCGTCGGTGTATCCATCAAAAACGACCGAAGGATTTTCTCCGAATTTGCTGATAATGTGCGAGTGGTATAATTCGCAAATTACTTTAAAGGATGCTCCATGCGGCCAGCAGATTTTGTGCAGGAGGAATCCGCCATCAATAACAAAGTTCATGTTGCGGATCGAAGTTTGGCCTTGTAAAACATACGGCTTAAATATTTTGCATAATTCGGACTTCGATGTCTTCCTCATGAGACCAAACTCGTCGAATAGAGATAACGAATACGGTGAAAGCTCGAACTCGAATGCTTTTCGTGTTTGTACCTCGTCACCATGAAACAGAATAGATATACGCTTAAAGAGTACAGCAGAGTCGACCATACACGTATCGTTGTTAACGTGAGTCTACACCTGGCCCACCGTCAGATTTCTCACTTTGCTTGTTACCATAGACAATCAAACTTTGGCAACACTCTCTCCCACCATGGATTCCATACTTCTGTTCCCTTTCTCGAATGCTAGATGACAATCTGTAGTAACCATACCGACAATCCCCGTCGACAAGGAATACAAGACAGTTCGAGGTTCAAAAGGACGGTGTTCCTCAAACCAAAATATGAGTTTTTTAATGTCATCATCATTTCGTTTCATTCGATGGTTGGCGAGATCGACGTGTTGTTCGCTTGTAAATGATACGACGCCACAATAATCTTCTAAGCACTCAATAATTGAGAAGGACGATGGCATCACAGATAAAAATCTCGCGATAACACTAGATGTAACACCTCTCCCATGTTTCAGATCTGTACCGAAGAACCTGTTTAATGTTTGCTCAATCGCTATGTCCGTCCACACTCTGCACCAAGCTTTATCAGAGAATTTATACACACAATTATTTTTTTTCACCTTCAAATTTTTAAAATCTGTATGTAGTATGTATACTTATTTTTACGAAACTAGTCAAATTGACGGACTACACATGTAATCTCAAAAATGATCTTTATTATTTGCTTTTTTCGTAAAATCTTTCAATCCCTTATAAAGATCGAGCTGCGATAATGCAAATAAGCGGTTTATATTCCCCCGATTGTTCACTTTTTTTAAGTTAAACTTCTTTTGTCACGTTTGGGAGAATGTGATAAGAGTGAAATTTTTATGAGCGGCATAGAAAAAATCGACATCACGAAGTTTGTCTGTATTTATGATGCGCGGCAAAGCGATTTCAAATTTACGGCATGTAAATTTTGACGTCGCCGATACCTATATCTTATCTTAACAGCGCTAAAAAGTATGTCTACCTTTCATTTCTTTCTTTTTTCTTTGTTCTCTTTTCTTGATTTCTTATTTCTTTTTTTCGTTATTGTAAAGTAAGCTTAAATTTTTTTTCTATTTTTCAAGAGTATTTTATAATAATTTTATAGGAAATGTTATTAAAAGAAAATGCATTTTATTATAGGAAGTTTGAATTTATTGTTTGCTAACTATATAATTTTATTGAGAAATCAACTTATTACGCAAGTAATAAAGTTTCGTTATTTAATATACATAAATAAGAAAAATTAATTTGGATGTTGTATCAATACTGTACCGGATCGAAAATATCCAGAAAAGAATTATATTTATTTTAGCTAAAGAATTAGCTCCAGAAGATAAGAAGAATATTTGTGAAGGACCAGACGCTTCCATTCTGTCACTTTCGATGTCAGAAGTGCGAAAAAGTTGATAAGTTGGCTACTGCAAGAAAAACAGAAGCAATAATTCTTGTATGTATTGTAAAAAGATAGTGTGCGAAAAATGCACATACAAGATTCAGTATGTTTGTAAAATATGTGCGCAATATGACTAATTGAAAGATATTTTATTTTTGTATTAACTTATGAATTAAATAGACGTTGCCTAGGAATATAAATATTAAAATAGGAGAATATAGACATGATGAAAGATTAATAGAATTTCTAGAAACAAATAATCAGGATATATCTACGAACATTGTCTTATTAAATAACTCGGCGAACAAATTAATTCGGAGAATGACTATTAGAGTTTGAAAAAACGCTACCAGACATAGAAATTGTGCTTATTTTGAAAATCTAACTGGACCATACAATAAACCTATACATATTAAATTAAAAATTACAAATGAAAAAGATAAATCTCATCCGATGGTGGTACAAGCTTGATTAAAAATTAATAAAATAAATAAAATAAAAAATTTTTAAATATCTTAATAAAAAATTATTATATAATTATTTTATTAAAAAAAAATAAAATTTTTTAATATATTGTTGGTATTTTGCAGGATACTGGATTTAATTGTTGATTACTAGAGTTTGCTTATGTATAACGGTAAAAAGTTTCAATTGTCAGTCTTCTTGGAAATACCAACAAATCACACAACCCTTTTTAGAGAAATATTAGAAAATTCCATTTATTGATGTAAATTTTCGAATCAAATATGGTATGGACATATAATTTATAATAGTATTTTTATACCTTCCTACTTATTATTAAATTATAAGATATTTTGAACAAATCTATTTATTATCTTACCATGTAAGGTTGAAATTAGATTGTACAAATTTAAAGCCTAGTTCTTAGGTAGCTCTAACGGTAGAGCAATCGCCGAAATACCGTTTAATCGAACAGAAGATCCTTTATTTATAAATATCTTAAAACGTTGTTTTTATAATATATTTTTTATTAGAAATTGATGGTAAGAATTTGTCGAAATGATAAAGAAAGTTTATGTATTAATAATATAGGAGAATAAAAGAAATGTTGTAAATTTATTACCTTATTATAAAAATTTGAAAGCTAATTTTAGTTGCAATTTGTTAGGAGTTTAAAAAGAGAAAAAAAAGAATGAGATGCCTTTTTTTAATTACAACTATTAATTTTAACAATTTGTCCACTTCTGAACATTCGATAAATTAGTCGGACATAGATGTATATATATATATATATATATATGTGGGATGCGAGCACCTCCAGACCAAACTTAGGTAGGCATTCGTGGGGAGATTGGACGGTGGGCCCTGGATAGCTCAATGGTTAAGAGCAGTCGCCCGGAAAGTGGAAGATCCGGGTTCGAGTCCCGGTCCAGTCAGTCCAACGGCCCAATTTTTTCACGAATCCTACATATATGTATGTAATAATAATAATAATAAGAAGAAGAAGAAGATTTTTTTCAGTTTATCTGCCACTGTACTTGAACTTAAGATTGAGTATCTGTTCGCGGTTTGAAAAATTCATTCTGATTGTAGACGCGTTTTATTTTTGTCGTCGTCTTCTGTCGGTCATTCTTGTTGATAGAAGTAATTGCACGCCTCCAATATGTGACTTTTTGCAATGGTGGCAACATAATAGTTGACGGCAATCCTGGTCAAAGATGTGCGAAGCATTTATGTCCATTTACCTGGAAGTAATTGAGAGTTTTTGAGACTGACTCTTATATATAGGGAATTCTTCCAATATCGCATCCCAACACGAAGACAAAGCCTTTGGCGGCCTTATTCTTTTGTTTAGAAGTTTCGCCTATTCTACGCTCAAAAACACGATACGCCGTACCTCATCCGACGGTGGTTCAAGCTTGATTAGAAATTAATAAAATAGATAAAACCAAAAATAAAATACTCCTTATGATATACACAACTCCATATACTACTGTTAAGATAGATTTAGAGATCGAGCTAGCTGTGTTTATTATTTGTAGAATCTAAAAAAAGTGTCTTTCTATTGAGACAATTACTCCTTTCTTGTACCTTCCAAAAAGACGTTTTCGAGGTTGTCCGGAAAGAGAATAGAACGAACTCTTTTGGAATCTTGCACAGGGCTCACTAATTGTCGCTACGGAAAATTTAGGAAGAATTGACCCTCGTATTTTGAATATATTAAAGAATCTACGGTGTTTATAGACTACAGTTGTTTACAAATGTACGTTTATAATGCCATTTACAAAGTAATAAAATCTGAACATCTGTGTATAAAATCACAAATGGCCTCAAGTACCATTTAATATATAAATAAATGTAACATAAAGATATTTGCATATTGGCAACAAATTGTCATAATTTATTGCAGCGAAATTTGGAATCTGGAAAATAGTTGAAGCTTTTTTAATGCTAAGAATAAAAGAGACTTCATATTATTTTTAATATAAAGCTGTAATCATAAGATAAGTGGTATAAGCTTATTATTATACAATAATTATATTGTCTAACAAATTTAAACGAATCTCTACTACGACATTGAATGATACTTCTTTCACATTTGTTTTTTTCTCAAATTCTTTTATCTTATAATTTTTTTCATGAGACTTATAGGTCGTGTTTTTTGATATCACGTATATAATAAGGAGCAAACATATGAAATTATTGCATAGTATTCTACCCTATCGACGAGCGAGCAGTGGTAAATTCTATTTGATGCCAGACAATACGAGTTTATTTTCTGTATTTTTCTTGTAATCATTATGGCAATCACAGATAGAAAGTGTTTATTTTTTATTGCATTTGGCTGTAAGTAATATCATTACATTATATTATTTTATATTTCGAAAGATTTATAGAAACTCTAAATTTATATATACTTGATGTTCTATTTAAAATGATAAGAGTAGATGTATTTAATGATGTTAGTTTTTTAAAGCAATAGTTTGAATTAGCTTTTACAGAATATTAGAAAAATGTATATTTAATATGTAGAGCAGGAGTTTGATCGAAAAAGCTTCGGCCAGAATACAAAATTTTTATTCAATTTTTTTCATGAAAATCAATTTACAATCGACAAATGTATATTTAAAAAAATATAAATATGAATATAAAGAGTCTATAATTTATATTTTTTCACGATGTTCAATAGATTATGACGTTAAAAAACATTTAATTGCAAATAAGTACATGAATTTCCTACTTTTCTCCTGTCTATTAATTCAATTATTTTATTTCATGTATTTTCGATGATTTAAGTATTAAACTTTAAAAGTAAGAGATGTTTTACGTATAAATATATTGTGTGTCCCAGTGTTTTTCCGTCGTAAGTTATTAATGAATATTGCTAGCAAAAAAGAGACAAAAAGGTCATGTAAACATATACTCTTAAATGGCTTATTAAAAAGTTGTAATCAAAAATACAAAATGATTAGGAACTGGTATTTCGACATAAAAGTTAGAACATATATATATATAGAATTCTATAGATTTATTATTTAGAAAAATCAAGGAATATGAATATGATATTAGTAAAATAATAGATTTTATTGTTTGTAGATGTTAGTTCTTTAAACATACTAACAAGCAATTTTTAAAAGCAATTAAAGATGATTTCAAGCTTCGTGATACTAACCAACGGTATCAGTTTAATATAGATTAATATTTTTGTTTCGAACTTTTTAATAAAGCATTTAGGAGCAAACGCTTATAAGATAAATTATCTGTTATCTTATCTTGTAAAATAAATTACGAACATATAGAAGGAAAAAACTACGAAAGCAAAAATATATATGTATATGCATCAAAATAAGCGATACCAGTATTACAACATTTGCAAGTAGTTTTGAATAGGGTTATCAAACATTGGAAATTCCAAGTAAAAAAAATTATCTTTTAAAGAATCGTTAATCTTTATTATATGTTAATGAATTTGCAAATATATTCGACAATCATTACATGTTTATGATAATTTTTTAAAATTTAGTCAAAAATAAATTTAATAATTTTTGCATCGCAATAGACGTATACAAAAAAAAATTTACTCCTATAATTAAAATTAATAGTATTTTTGTTTAGTAAAAAAAATATAATTTTTGAAGAGCAAATAAACTAATAAAAAAATTAATGTACGCACATACGACGCATTTTGTTATAAGAAATCAGAAACAAGATTTATATATGTACGATTATAAAAAGTCCTTGAACTCGGAGAGAATAATTTACTTACATTCACGAAGATAGAAAGAGTCTGTATAAGTATCATGAAAAGATTAACTGCAAACAGTGATGGTGAACTCGTGAATTGCGCGCTAATCTATAAGCTGATAGGAAAATTACAGTCCCGAAAGTAGAAAAAAATTAATATGATAGTAATAAAAGTAAATATGAAAGATAGTTATCAAAACCCATTAGACTACAGACGCGGCCTACGAGTTTTAAAAAGTAATTTACGTCACATGACTCAGTAACTTTGCTGAAAGGGATTAGTGGAAGTAGTTTTTATGTCAAACTAGACCAAAAGATAACTAGTATCACGACATGCAACGGAAATTTAAATCTATTTACCAAATATCCTTCGGGAAGTCACTGACTACGACAAAATATATCGAAACATAAGAACTAAGAAGCTGCCGCTAGAACTGTATTTACGCAGATTTCTGAAACATGGAGATCTCTGGTTATTATTATAAACTAATGATGAGGATGAGTAAGGGTCACATTATGATAAGAAATAAAACATTTGGTTGAGGCAGTACAAAGTGTAATACTTTATTTACTCGTGAGGAAAAAGACTTGCGGCATAAAAATAATGGTTGATAAATTAGATATTACAAAGAGTAGCATCCATCCAAAGATTAGACACGTGACTTTTCTCTCGCAAACTTCTTTTGTATAAGAATTCAATAACGAAGTAATCTATCGCTATCCATAGAAGTGTAAAGAACTTTTACACTTCTCTTACTCGCTTTCTGATGCGTTTGCCTCTGTCGTGGTGATAACCTTTGAAAGCTTAAAGATTGCTTATATTCTTCGTCTTCTTTATCGCTTTCTTTATCTATTCTTCAATGGTTCTCATTGTTAGTCGTCTAAGATGTGTCGTCGTAGATGTCCAGTGGACGAATAGATCGAGTATCTTTTTAATGGCCCTGCATGACGTAGGAAATGCGAGTACAAGAGGTGGGATTGTAAACATTAGCGCTTTAGAGTAAGGCGCGCATATCTAACACGGGTTAATAGTCTATGGTAACTTTCGATTTAACAAGAACCCTTATATTTATCCTGTCGATTATCTTTCAATGAAATTTGCTTGTACCGTACCTTGCTCTTTGAAATATATATTCATAATCAGCGATACCAAAAACTCTTAAAAATGTATTTCAAATATAATTAATACGTCTCCCGTCAAAATTGAGTTTAGCATAGAATATTATGCTTGCGTTAGTCGTTATTTCGGTTAGAGAGTTAAAAATCATTTTATTATTAACAGTTTCTTCCTTTTAAGCTGTATAGTTTTTTTTAATAATACTTAATAAATGATAAAAAGTAATCAATTGCTTCATTTTTTAGCTTTCTTAACATTCATACAAGCTTCAATTAGTGTAGAAGATCCAAAGCTTGCTATGCGCCTTCCCAGCCCTTTAATGGTAGATGGTTTTTACTTAATTTGGAAAGTTTTTCACTAATTGAAGTAGAAGAAGGTACACTATTACCTTCTGAATCCTCGTTGAAATACGTATGTAATCCGAACTACGTAATTTGGGGTTCCAGTATCGCAACATGTAAATCGAATGGAAATTGGGATATTATTCCGCTTTGTAGAGGTAAAAATTATAATTAAACTTATTTTAAGAAACATTTTTTTTTCTAATAATTTATTTATTTTATGAAATATTACAACTAGCCGATATATATATGATCCAGAAAACTACAAAATCTACCCCATTTATATCAACTACACCAAGAACTAGAACAACAACCAGCCGATATATATATGATCCAGAAATAACTACAAATTTACCCCATTTATATCAACTACACCAAGAACTAGAACAACAACCAGCCGATATATTATGATCCAGAAATAACTACAAAATTTACCCCATTTATATCAACTACACGAAGAACTAGAACAACATCTATTCCATTGATCACAAGACCCATTGTTTGTACGGCGCCTCCTCAGCCTACGAATGGTAATCGTCAATTACACGAGTCACAATGCCAGTCACAAAAGACTGTGATGTGCAGGAGGGTGTAGAAGTACCCGCTGGGTCCCATCTGATTTATAGTTTTTATCATGGATCAAAAATAAGTGGCTCCGGACGTATTATGTAGTTCAAAGGGAAAATGGATAAATATTCAGTCTTATTGGTAAGAATTTTTATTTTGAATATCTATGCAAGAGTTATTTTAATATTGCTACTGTGGATATTAGGTTTGCTGTAGTATTTTAATTACGTTCCGAAGCACTGTATCTATTATTTGGAGAAATACAGTGTGAATCTATTAGGGTTTCTGTACGAGCATCAGCCCTAATTGTACATATAACGGCCATTGGTATATGCCAACTCAATACGCTACACCGTTAATTGTAAATGGAATCAATGCTGAGTTTGTCCCTTGGCATGCTACTTTGTATGAGACGAAACAAATAAATGGACCAAAAGAATTTATTTGCGGAGCAACAATTATAACAGAGAATTTTCTTGTCACCGCTGCTCATTGTGTTTTCGATGAAAATAATAGAAGAGTAAATGACCCTAGCAAATATTACGTAGCAACTGGAAATAAAGATCGTGATTATGATTATGAACAGCATGATCTACGTTTCGTCAAAAAAGCTAGGGTATGAGAAAGAAATAGTCTATCTAATGCTTAATAAGATATGAATCTTCAAATTAAATTATGTAACTTACTTATTGTTAAGTGTATGAATATTATTTTTCAGGTAAAAAATATTTATGTTCATTGTAATTATTTGGGCTTATTAGGGAATTATGCTTTTGACATAGCTCTCTTAGAAATAGATGTACCATTTGTATTAACAAATAAGTTAATACCAGCATGTATAGATGATACTTCTATTAAGTCTGGAATTGGAGTAGTTGCAGGATTTGGTTTTACTGCCTCTGGGTCATCCAGCCTTTCTCTCCAATTAACAAAATTACCCTACGTGTCTGATAAACAATGCAAAGATATTAATAATTCTGCTACATTTGAGCAATATATAACGAGTGACAAGTTTTGTGCGGGCTATACAAATGGTTGGTAGTAGATAAAAATCAGTATGTAGAATGTAACATGTTCAAAAGAGATATGAAACGATAACATTTATTCTAGGAACATCTGTCTGCGATGGCGATAGTGGAGGGGGTCTTGTATTTCAAGCTGAAGATTTATGGTTTTTAAGAGGTATTGTCAGTATTGGAACTCGTTTAAGGTTAGAGGCAGGTAATGTATATTGTGATACTCGTTCCTATTCTCTTTATACACGCATTTCTCACTACTCATCCTGGATACGAAACACTATTTATAAAATAGAGCCAACTGAATTGTGCATAAAATAGCAAGCACTAAAAAAGTTTCAGTTATTGTTGAGAATTAAGAGGTTATTATCTTTTAACCTAAACATCGTAATAGGGTTTTGCAAAAATCTAGGCATTTGATTCTGAACGAATTTGAATCAGTCTAATACTGACTATAAAATAAATAAAAAAGTATTTATTATATAAAATAGTAGTCGTTTTTTAAGTGACATACAGTTAATATTATACAGATTTTATTTTTATGCTCACGACAAATATCAGTCAAATTTAAAATATTTACGTGTGAAACTTAAGAAGTAGATTACGGAGTGCGGTTAGTATTAGTTAGTACTAGAAACGATTTTCTTATAAGGAAAGCTAAGGAAATGTGTTATTTTTTCTTTTGTCGCGTTGTGGTATGGTATGAGTATGATTGCAAGAGGATGTATTAATAAGTGTGCATGCGTGTTTATGGAGTACGGGACCGTAGACAGGTCGGTTATAGGATTCTTTGTTCCTCGTGAGGTTGCGAAGTGTGGATGAGAAAGAAAGGAAATGTTCAATAGAAAGACTCTGCAAAGAAATGACGAAAGGCCATATTGCACGTATGTATAGAAAACGAAAAGACAAGAGAGGCGCATTTATAATTGCACTTTTTTAATAGATTATTGAGAGTGTGTGTACGACGAAAGAAGAAGTACGACGAAAGATTCCTTTAAAAAGGACGGCAAATAACAAGGAGTTAAATTATGAAGTACGACGTTGTAAAACAAATTTTATTAGGAATTAAGATCTTAAAACTATCATAAAGCAAAACGATTATAAATAGTAATTTGGAGAATTATAGACCGTTACGATTTTATCCTATAAGATTATATTTGTAAATAAACAATATTAAAATAAATAATTATAAACCTTATACATATATATGTTCAAATTGAATGTTACATTTGAAAGCAAAAGTTTTCAAATATACAAATATATTCTAAATTTCATAACAGAATAGTGTTGAATTTATTTAAAAAATGTTCTTAAAGTTTATGCCTAAGAAATAGATATTTCAAATTTTGGAAAAAGAATATATTATATTTATCTTTGAAATTTGTTGAATATTATTATTTTATGTATATTTTATTCCAAATAATGCCTTCTAGTTTATAAGAGATTTAATTATCTATTTAGTTAACAGTAAACGAGCTGAAATTATATATACTTATTCCTATTGTGTGTGATCAAATGACCGCTTAAGTAAAACATATATTTTCATATAGAATGAGATTTTAGCCAATTACAGCTAAAACTCACACATCTACATTCAACAAGTTCAACAAGCGACGCATCGTCGGAGAATCTACACATTACGACGCACAACACGCAGCACGCGCAACAACTACATCCCGTCTATATCGGCGTTATTTGCGATATAGAATAAAATAAAATAACATAGTACCGAGCAAGGAACCGGTACTTTGACTTTAATAAGGCTAATGCCTTAGCTGAAGCCTTCTGAAAGATACATCTTAATTTCTTTACAATATCTACACTTATAAATTGAGAATAATATTGAGAAATTTGACCCATATAAATCATTTTCCCCTTTCTTTCTTGAGGTTTTTCCATACAGCGTTTTCCAAACAATAAAAGCTCCTAAATACAAAAAGTTCTTACTTCAGACAGAAATATTGCATTGCACTTCAAAAATTTTCCTAGAAAACTTTTCGTCGCGATGACATTCAGTTTTTACTTATTTTGAGTTATTTTCCTTCCCACTGAAAAATAGCATTTGTCTTACTAATCTCTACATTGGAGAAAACAAAACTGATCCTTTGAACTATCGGCTAATAAGCCATCTCTGTATTATGAACTAGATACTTCAATAAGTCGTACTACAGATAATGCACAAGCACATAAATGAAAATAAAGTTTTAATCGATGATAGATTCGCAATTAGAATTAACTAGTATACTATATTACAGCTCGTCTGAATCATGAAATCCAAAAACACATTTTGCAATTTTTGCCGGTAGTTCTGCCATTTTTACATTCTCCTGATCGTTTACATATCTTAATATTTATCTCAAAAACTATATTATTGCACTACTGGTAATAAGATTCTTGATAAATGAAAATTAAAAATAAAAAACCGAAATAATTATTTTTCATCGACAAAGGTAAAATACATTTCAATATCCAATGTGTTTTCAAGTGCGAAATATTAATATTTCCTGTAAAAACAAGGGAATTCTTGGAAGTTATTTTTGGCTATGCTGCATAATTAAGAATGATAATTAAAGATAGAATAATTAAAGCATGCGATCCGTTTAAATCTTTATCCTTTGCTTTGTAAAAATAGTTCGATTCCAAGCAAACTTTAAAGTTTCTATACTTAACTTGTTTTCGTCCGATCGTAATTTATGGAACCAAAGTTTTGTAACGATTTCGTTTAAATGCTGCTGTGTTAATTGCTTCTCCCAGTTCATTAAATGGCAATTGAGTTTGGAAGATCATACACCTTGCCATATCAACCAGAGTACGATTCGCTTTTCTGCAACTCAATTTTGTTGCGTGGTATACTCATCGGACAACTGTCTAGTTATTCCTTTATTCTTAAGGAAATTTGTAAATTCTTTAGATAAGTATTCACTAGCCGTATCAGTACGAATTTTCTTTATTTGATGACCTGTCAACTTTTCTACCTTTGCTTTATATTATTTAAACGCTTTAATATTCCTGACTTCATTTTAAATATGGCAATTTCAAAATGTCTTGTTGTCGTCTATCAAGGCAGGGCTTCGTATGCAGCTTCTAAAATGTTGGTTCTTAGTTTCTTCCAGGCGTTTATGTTATCTTCTTCTTTTAGGGTCTTTTTCGATTTTTTCTTTCAACCTGTTCTCGTATAGTTGTTTGGTTGGTAAGTTCCATAGTGACTCGATGTTTATTTCGATTCTTGAGTTGCTCGTGCAAGATTCCTTTGGGGTTAAACTTCATTCTTATTTTTGCTAATAGCAGGCTATGATCGCTTCCTACATTCGCGGAGTTTAATGTCCTAACATCTATATCGGTTTGGTTGGACGTATCTGTTAGTAACAATGTAATCAATTGTCGACCTGACAGCCTCTGTGTTGCTGTATGTAAATTATATTGTTCCTATGATTGTTAAAATGTATTATTAATCCTTAGTTCGTAAATGTGCATAGCTGTGTCATTAGTTCTCCATTGTCTTTAACACGTTTTCGTTGAACCTTTTTTTATTCCAGGTATTATTTCATTTCCGCTTGCGAGCGTTGAAATCTCCAAGGATTATCATTGTTGGTTTACTTGGTAATGATCCGACTAAATTTTGTCGTGTTGTCGTAGAAGGCTTCTTTTCTTCTTTTGGTTATTATCCTCGGGTGCATAGATTGACACTACATTTAGTTTTTGGCTTTCCGCCTCCATTTTTATTAGCAAGATACGTGAAGATATATATTGCCATTCTTTTATGTTGTTCTGATACTTTTTTGATATTGCGATGGCTACCCTTCTTTTGCCCTGGTTTTTTTTTCGACTCCACTGTAGATCACCAGGTATTCGTTGTATTGTATTTGCCCTTTGCCTTTCTTCTTTGTTTCTTGTAAGGCGAAATATCAATTGTTGTCCTTTATTTCCTTCAGGGTCTCCTGGTCTTTGTTGTTAAAGGATTTTATGTTCCAGGTAGCCAAGCGCATATAGTTTTTTTTCCATTCCTTAGTCCTCTTACTTGCATGGGTCTCATCGTTAAATCCGTCCTGTTCCGAGGCAAAATTTGTCCTTTGAGCAGATTTCCTTTTTTACTTTGGGTAGGGAGCTAGCCTGACCCAACAACCTTCTCCTTTTCCCGGGCTTAGGACCGGCAATATGATCGCTGATTTCGAGTTCCATCGATCATGCAGGCGAGTTTGATCGTTTACATATCTTAATATTATCTCAAAAACTATATTATTGCTCTACTGGTTAATAAGATTCTTTGCTGAATGAAAATTAAAAAAAATCCGTCAAAAACCGAAATAATTATTTTTCATCGACAAGGTAAATATATTTCAATTCCAATGTGTTTTCAAGTGCGAAATATTAATTTCCTGTAAAAACAAGGGAATTCTTGGAAGTTATTTTTGGCTATGCTGCATACTTAAGACATGATAATTAAAGATAGAATAATTAAAGCATGCGATCCGTTTATAAATCTTCATCCTTTGCTTTGTAAAAACTAGTTCGATTCCAAGCAAACTTTAAAAGTTTCTATACTTAACTTGTTTTCGTCCGATCGTAATTTATGGAACCAAAGTTTTGTAACGATTTCGTTTATAATGCTGCTGTGTTAATTGCTTCTCCCAGTTCATTAAATGGCAATTGAGTTTGGAAGAGCATACACCTTGCCATATCAACCAGATTCGATTTTACTGCAACTCAATTTTGTTGCGGGGTATACTCATCGGACAACTGTCTAGTTATTCCTTTATCTTAAGGATTTGTAAATTCTTTAGATAAGTATTCACTAGCCGTATCAGTACGAATTTTCTTTATTTGATGACCTGTCAACTTTTCTACCTTTGCTTATATATTTAAACGCTTTAAATATTCCTGACTTCATTTTAATATGGCAATTTCAAAATGTCTTGTTATGTCGTCTATCAAGGTAGCAAATATTCTGCTCCCATTAATGATGGCACACATTGGTCCACATATTTCACTGTGTGCCAATCATAAAATCCTTTTTCTCTCGTAGTCGAAGTAGTACATGGTAACTGGTGCATCTTACTTTTGTAGCATGTTTTCACAAGTTACGTTTGGGGCTATTCAATTTCCGTTTAACGATTTTAGCAGTCTTGCATTTTCTTTAACCGTTTGAGTCCCAGAGGCATTTAAAAGAAAACGGTCGAGAAATCCTAACCACAGCGCGATAGCGATTGACTTAACATACTGTTTTAATGTACTAGCATTTTTCGACAAAATCTGAAGAGCGCGATCGCGCTGATTGGGACTCAAACGGTTAAATTGTTAAAGTTTAAATGTCCCAATCTATGTGCCACCTCATTAAATTGCTATCATGTCTTTGTCACATGCGCAAAATGCTTTGTATTGTTTGTAAATTCATAATGGACACGTTACTAAGTACTATAATCTTTGCTGCATCTAGCACCAGCTTAAAGATTGTTATCTACTCATTCACCAATCCTGATTATTAATATCAGAACCCCATTTCCCTACTTAAAAGCTTATCCACTACTAACTGAAATAAATATATGATATCGCTCAAATATCAAATAAATGATTCAGTTACACCAAAAAAGATTTTGACTCGTGAGCACTAGATGTACTTGATATCAAAGCCACTGTATTATAACGTTGCTTGGCCGACTATCTTATGCTGAATTAATAAGCGTAACTCGCTGCGATTTAAGTCCTTAGGTGAAGTGCAAAGTGAAAGTTAGGACATAAGTACACATATACTTCGTTCAATCATTAGTAAATACAGACATGTTATCTACCGCTCCCGAGATACAGTATTCAATAATAAATCGTTGAGATCAGTATAACGTTACGTAGTTTACATCTCAGACAAGGGTTAAGTGACTAGTGTCTTAGTGAGGTATACAATTTGTGCACCCTCGTGGTTAACCAGGTGTTCAATCCTATGGATAGGTCAACCATCGATAGAAACAAAACAATCCTATAACCTTGCTCGTACGGAAAAGAGAATAATCAAAATAGATAATAGAAACTCGTGTATGGCAAGTTAGATGGATAGAGATTCGGAAGATTCGCAAAATTGGATTCCTGCTAAATCAATCAAATTACAGGGTTCAAAAAAGCTCAAGATGGGTGAACCAAAAAACAACAATAATAACTCTTCAATACCATTACCAACAAAATGGCTTCAAGACATACCCCTTAGTCACTTTTATGATTTACTTGACGATTCAGCAGAACCACAAATCACTACAGGAAAAGTAGAACAACAAAAAGCAGTAAAACCACCACCAATATACATCGATGCGCGAAATCATCGACCATCTGCTCGAATATACATCGATGCGAAAATCATCGACAACTGCTCGAGTTTGGGATGAAACAGCTGAACAAAAATAACGATATAATAAAACAACTTAAAGATAACCAAGTTAAAGTAAACAAATTTTGTTCCATCACTAATAAAGTACTGAATAATAAAAATTACAATTAGCATAAAATCACTAATATTGTACTCCCAACAAATGACAATAATTTATTGCGGTAAGATCTTCTTATAATAATAATTTAAGTTTATTTAATCCTTCAATTTAAAGAGAAACCATGTTATATTTTATATAAAGTGAGATAAATGATATATATTAATTATTATACAATAATTATAGCGACGATTAATTTTAAACATATCTTTGCTGTAACATTAAATTATACTTCTTTCACACTTTCTTTTTATGCCATGATTTTATATCATAAATGTAATCATGAGATCAACAGATCACATGTACTGGTATCACGCATATAATGAAGAGCAAACATAAAGTTGTTGCAGAGTGTACTACGGAGTTACCACGAGTGTACCACGTAATCAGTGGGAAATTCTACTTTGTGGCAGACAACACAATACGGAAATAACTTGGAATATTATTTTCACGAATAAGTTTATTTTCTATATTTTTCTTTTAATCATTATGGGAATCGCAGATAGAAAGTTTTTATTTTTTATTGCATTTGGCTGTAAGTAATATCATTACATTATATTATTTTATATTTCGAAAGATTTATAGAAACTCTAAATTTATATATACTTGATGTTCTATTTAAAATGATAAGAGTAGATGTCTTTAATGATGTTATTTTTTTAAAGCAATAGTTTGAATTAGCTTTTTCAGAATATTAGAAAAATGTATATGTAATATGTAGAGCAGGAGTTTGATCGAAAAAGCTTCGGCCAGAATACAAAATTTTTATTCAATTTTTTTCATGAAAATCAATTTACAATCGACAAATGTATATTTTAAAAAATATAAATATGAATATAAAGAGTCTATAATTTATATTTTTTCACGATGTTCAATAGATTATGACGTTAAAAAACATTTAATTGCAAATAAGTACATGAATTTCCTACTTTTCTCCTGTCTATTAATTCAATTATTTTATTTCATGTATTTTCGATGATTTAAGTATTAAACTTTAAAAGTAAGAGATGTTTTACGTATAAATATATTGCGTGCCCCAGTGTTTTTCCGTCTTAAGTTATTAATGAATATTGCTAGCAAAAAAGAGACAAAAAGGTCATATAAATATATACTCTTAAATGACTTATTAAAAAGTTGTAATGAAAAATACAAAATGATTAGGAACTGATATTTCGATACAGAAGTTAGGACATATATATAGATATTCTGTAGATTTATTATTTAGAGAAATTAAAGAATATGAATATGATATTAGTAAAATAATATATTTTATTTATCCGGGCTTCGGATTATGAAGTTCCAGTATCGCAACATGTAAATCGGATGGAAATTATAATATTATTCCACTTTGTAGAGGTAACAATTATAATTTAAACTTTATTTTAAGAAACAATTTTTTTCCTAATAATTTATTTATTTAATGAAATGTTCTTGAAATAGTAAAATTTTATTTTAATACATAGTAAAAATATTTTCGTAAATCATATATAAGCAACATTTTTAACGTTAGCTCTATTTGCATATAATCTGCACTATCAATTGATATATCTACTTAATTTTAATTCATCTACTTAATTTTAATTTATTACTAATCGCTAAAGTTAAATTTAGCCAGCTTTTTTCGTCGCTTTAAATTTTTTAAAAATTAATTAATTTTTCGATGGAAACAATTTATAGTTAATCCCATTAATCGTGTAATTCTTAAGGTAGATAATTGTAAATTGCTTTTTGGAAATATTATATTACACTAACAATAAGTATTATATACTAGAATATCGTTGAAAAGTAATAGCAGTTAAGTATAAAATTACTAACATTTTTTCGAATTAAGCATAATTATTTCTACTTTAATCAATTTTTTAGCATGTGGTATATTTCCAAATCCAGAACTAATCTTTGTAAACGGCAAATTGGATATCGAGTACTTTAATTCATAGCGTGTTTTTTTATATAAACAAAAAACTTCAGATGGATCCAAAGATCTTTTTGTCAGAGCAATAATTATAAAGAAAAATTTATTTCTTACCGCAGCGCATTTCGTCTACGACGAAGTGAACCGAAGGACAGATAACTCAAATAAATATTATGTAGCTGCTGTAAACATTTATTCTGAATGTGATTATGCTCTCTATTACCAGCAAAAAATTCAAAAGTCTAGAGTATTGAATATTAAAAGTATACGCTATAATATAAATTAAATAATAATTGTTTAAAATAGTGTATGCATTACGAATAGAATTATTATAATAAAGTTAATAATATATATATTATTTTACGAGAAGAATATATACATTCACAAAACATATTTAGGAATCGAAGGAAATTTTGCTGCGGATATTGCCATTTTGGAAAAGGAATAGCCATTTTTATTTTCAGATTTTTATATCCAGTGTGTTGGGTGATTCTTTTTTTTATTTAAACGCTGGGAATGTCCAAAACATTCATAAATTTTGCAATGAGTATAATGAGTGTCATGAAGTCTATACTGAACTTCCATTAGAGCAATACCCACATTTCAATTATTCCCTTGAATTTGAAAGGTACTATACAATGGATAAATTTTATGCATTCATTTATAAAGGTTAGTAACTAATGAAAATTGATATACAAAATGAAACATATGTAATTGATAAGAAACATTTAATATCTGTATTTAAGATACACGTAGCTGCGGAGGTTTTGACGGTGATAGACTGATAACTACAGAATATCATTATTGAAATCTAATAGGAATCTATTTGACCAATTTAGATGACACACGCACGGGTAGTACTCGCTCTGCTTTATCTTTTTACACGCTTATATCCAGCTATATAGGTTGGATCCGAGTAACAATTTTACATATAGAAACATCTAATCTACTTTCCCCGTCTACATCTACCCCATTTATATCACATTCACAAAGTACTACAACCACATCTTTTCCATGGATCGCAAGACCCATTGTTTGTACGGCGCCTTCTTAGCCTACGAATGGTAATCGTCAATTACACGAGTTACAATGAGCATTAAAAAGAACTTCAACATAGAACTTCAACAATTGAAAGAAATAAATAAGTGAATTTAATTGCTAGCTACCTGTAAATTCGAAATCTATAATTGCTAACTTTTTAAATTAATTATTTAGTTAGTTATTGATAATTGAAAATTTAAAAACTTTTTTTTTATCTCTAAGTAAAGTAACGTAGTTTGCAACAGAAAAAACAATAAACAGAAAAAATTAATAGGTACGCTAAATTACTAAAAAATGCTTATTTAAAATCCATAATTGCTAACTTTAATAATTCAATATTTAATTAGTTATTAATAATTACAAATGTGGAAACGTCATGAGTGGGAGATATGTTATACGCATGCGCCACTACAAATTCAAGGCGCTAACGCATTTTGAAAAAACTCCTACTTATGACGTTTCCACATATGTAAATATTATTAACTAATTAAATAATTAATTATAAAAATTAACAATTATAGATTTCGAATTAGCAAATAGCCTGCAATTAAATATACGTATCCATTTCTTTGAATTGTTGAGGTTCTATGTGAACTTTTTAATGTTTAATCTAGTGGCAGGTCGGCTAAGCACTATATCGGTAATAGTAGTGCTCTACCCTAATTTTATTTACCGTAGGTAATGGTAGTTTTCTACTTTTAGAATACTGACAGTTAGTAATTATTTTTTTCTACATTTACAACACTGAGCGTCTTTATAAGTAGATTTTTAATTTATTTTACTCTACGTCGGTAATACTTTATATAAAAGTTTCCGACGGTTAATATTATTAATATAGAAACTGCCCTTAACAGAGTTCGATATTTGAAAATAGGTAACTACTATCATCGACGGTCGATATTTAAAAGCAGAATCTTACAGTTACCAAAGGTAGATAAGATAAATGTAGAGGTCTACTTTTACTGACATGGCAGTAGTTAGGCTGCCTGCCACTAATACGGGCCAATATAGTTACTTACCTGAGTAGCTTACTTGCTCACAGTTTTAATTAAATAATCATCTTCATAGTCATTCATATTTCAATGAAATGTTTATGTTTAAGTATATATATGTACAATATATTTTGAAGAAAAATTATAATCTAATTATAGAGGAATCTTTGAGTAAAACATATGAACCTTCTTTTTATACGAATGATAATTTAAAAAGTGTGTTTGTCAGCTCCGACGCACGACTGGAGTTTACTCCTTAAGAACAATTGTCTTCTAACATGTACAGAAAAAAAGACTTATTAGAGTAACAAAAGGACCGATTTCGTATTGGAGCTAGAAAAACCTATCTTTCTATAAATTTTCTTAACTTAAACATTTTTTTGAGATTAAGGTAAATCTTTTTTTCTGAGCTGTAGGTAAAAAGGCTATATAAACGCATCCATTAAAGTCCTTAAAGAATGTATATATTTTTATTCTATTTACATTTTTATGGCTATTCGGCACAATATTTTACATCAATCATTTTACATAAATATATTTTTCATATGGTACATAAATACATTGTTAGGAGAGAAGGTTTATTTATTTATGTTATTATTATTATTTAACTATTATTATTATTTTGAATATTAATTAGGTCATTAGTGTTGTCATTATTAATCACTGTGACAAGAGGTTTATGGTAACTAAAATACGACACATGAACGTGTGTGTGTGTGTGTGTGTGTGTGTGTGTGTGTGTGTGTGTGTGTGTGTGTGTGTGTGTGTGTGTGTGTGTGTGTGTGTGTGTGTGTGTGTGTGTGTGTGTGTGTGTGTGTGTGTGTGTGTGTGTGTGTGTGTCGGTAGATACGTGGTTTACGAATCGTGAAAACACCGCATCAATGGTTGTACCATACCTCGTCGTCCCAAGTGTTCTACCAGAAACAAAATCCAAAGAAAAAAAATTAAGTTCGGATTTTAAAAATTGTAGTAATCTTAATCCGACATCTTTTTCAAAATCAATATTAAAACAACAAACGCAACAAATTACCACAATGCTACAACTATTAACAAAAACGCTACTTAATAACAAATAATGGATACACAAATAAAAATAGCGGTTTGGAACAGCAACGGATTACAACAACGAGCTCAAGAAACCAAAGCATTCATGAACATGCATGACATAGACATTCTATTCGTATTTGAAACTGATCTCACAGATAGAAACTATATAAATATTCCATACTACACCATGTATGACACAAAACATCCTTCAGGTAAAGCGCATGGTGGAACTGCCATAATTATTAAGAACGAGATAAAACATCATCTACACAATAAAACAGACCACGATTACCTTTAAGCCACCACAATTACCTTAAAAACTCAGGGTAATTCAATTAAAATTTTGGCTATCTATGCACCGCCAAAGTTTAAAATTACAATTGACCAATGGAACAACTTTTTCAAGGAACTAGGTAATAAATTCATAGCAGTTGGCGACTTTAATGCCAAGCATTCAAATTAGGGATCAAAAACAACTTCACCACGAGGTAAAATTTTAGACTCATACATAACAAACGCAAACCTAGACATCCTCACGACAGGTGAACCAACATACTGGCTCTCAGCTTTTAATAAAACTCCCGATTTACTAGACTTCGGCGTCCTGAAAGGTCTAAACCTATTTCACTTCAAGACTAAATCATCACTTGATCTCAGCATAGACCATTCACCTATAATAATAACATACCTAAACAAACCTATCCTATATAAAAAATCACCAACGCTGCGCAATGGAAGCACAAATTGGATGATTTTTAAAGAAAATTTACAATCCAAATAAACTTTAACATTCCGCTCAATACCTCTTTACAAATAGAAAAAATGCAGTTAACAATTTAACAGATGCTATACAAGAAGCAAGGTTGGCATCTATATCCCAAAATGTTTTACCCAGAAAAATTCCGTCATATCCTAGCATTATTTTGCATAAAATAAAAGTAAAAAGGCAAGTTAAAGTTAGGTGGCAGAAAAATAAAACAAAGAGTAATAAGAGATTACTAAACAAAGTAACCAAAGATGTTAAGCATAGCATACGGGATCACAACAATGTAGAATTCGAAAGATACCTAACATCACTTTCACCTTACGAAGATACTAATTATTCTCTCTGGAAAACAGCAAAAAGATTCTGAAGACCAGTAAAATCATTACCATCCATACGAAATTTTGACGGTTCAATGGCGAAAAGCACAGAAAAACAAGCGGAAACCTTCGCAACAAACCTAGAAAACATATTCACTGTACACAACTTCAATACCCAAACATACACAGATACTAACGTAAACGACTTCGAAAGCAAAATACAATCTCATGAAAACATTAATAGCACAACAGCCGAAGAAATTAGAATGCTAATATCACAAATCAAAATAAGAAAGGCACCAGGTAACGATCTAATAAATGGCTAATTACTAAAAGAACTGCAACCTAAAGCAATTAGGATGCTTACAATAATATTTAATGCAGTATTACGAGAGTCCATTACTTCCCAAGTACTTGGAAACTCGGGGAAATTACAATGCTTCCTAAACTTAATAAAGATCGGCATGATGTAAATTCTTATAGGCCGATATCGTTCTTACGATTACTATCTAAACTGCTGGAAAAAATAATATACCAGAGAATGAAAAGTATAATTACTGACAAAAACCTTATTCCTGACCATCAATTTGGATTCCGAAACAAACACTCTACCGTTGAACAAGTACACAGACTAACTAATACTATAATAACAGCTTTAGAAAATAAGGAGTACTGTTCCGCCGTATTCATAAATGTAGAAAAAGCTTTCGATAATGTGTGGCATCAAGGATTACTACAAATAATCAATAAACACTATCTGCACTCGTATAACAGGCTCCTAAAATCTCTCCTTTCTGAAAGAACATTTTACGTAAAAATAAAAGACACTCAATCGAACATCAAACTAATCAAAGCTGGGGTTCCGCAGGGAAGTATCCTCGGACCAATTCTTTACACCCTCTATACGGCAGACATACCAATAAACGCTAACTGTACTGTCTTAACATTTGCAGACGACACGGCAATGCTTACCGTAAACAAAGATCCACAACAAGCAGTTCAATTGTTACAAAACCAAATCAATTCCCTCAAAGAATGGTTACATAATAGGAAGATCAAAGTAAGCTTTACTAAATGTATACACATTACGTTTACACTGAGGAAAAACAAAATACCAAAACTAAAATTATATAATAAAGAAATTCCACAAGTATCAACGATTAAGTATTTAGGATTACACCTAGATTCCAAACTAACATGGAAAAAGCATATAAATGCCAAAATCGAACAAATTCGTTTAAAAAGGAGACAAATGGCTTGGCTAACATGCAAAAAATCGAAACTTAGTATAGAGAATAAACTAAGAATTTACAAAACAATTATAAAACCAATCTGGACATATGGATTACCGCTATGGGGTATAGCAGCGAAAAGCCACATTGCCAAGCTCGAGGCTCAACAATCCATATCCCTACGCACAATCGTGGATGCTCCATGGTACGACCGTAATGAAGATATAAGAAAGACTTAAATATGCCCACGATACAAGAAGAAATAACTAAGTCAACCTGCAGATACAAAAGAAGAATTGATACGCACATAAACCCGCTAGCCAATGAAAACTATAACCAACATATCCCTAGAAGACTCAAAAGAATCCACCCAGGAGACCTAGTAAAAACTATAACTAAATGAAATAAATGACAATAGCGACGCTTTCTCATTGGAGAAAACGTCTATGTGCTATCTTTTTCACTTATATAACAATTTACCAAATGTCTACGGACACATTGTAAAGATATATGGAGTTATAAAAAAAAAAAAAGTAGAAAGAAAACAATTTCTTTTAACGTATCTTCGTGTATTATTTGAATCTTTAGCTAAACATAAAAAATATCTTTGAAGAGATTCATAAGGGTAGATAAGATCTATTTATTTGAATTCAGAAGAATTAATATCCGAATAGGGTATTCTTCATTATATTATAATAAATCATCTTAACTTACTGAGCGAAGCATTCTCTAAAGCGAAAACAAAATGATTAAAATTATTTTCTATTTTTAGTTTACTTATGTTAAAACAAAATAAGATTGTAAGAAGATGAAATTAATTTGAAATCAATGAAGATATACGAAAATAATTGAATCCTTTTATTCCATTACAAAATTTTAATATAACAAAATACTCAGCGTACGCATATGTATGTCCCAGTGTTATTAAAAAGAATAATTTACCACATGAATATAACTCCATTCTGTTAAGTATTTTTGAGAAGTAATGCGAGCCTTAAGACTTTAGACTAATATCAAGTTCTGGAAACTTTTAAAGGAATAATGAATAATTCTTTTTACAAAAGAAAGAAAATATATACTTTTATGAATAATATATTTCGGAGGAAAAATTAATATTATACATTTTTTTTTCGGTATAATAGCGATTTTAAAATAATTGTCTTAAATTACATATTTTTTTAATTATGGAAAATTTTCGTATGCATACTTTTTGTAAAATAATTTTTTTTGTAAGAAAAAAGGGAATTTTGTCACGATCAATGTATAAGAAACTATGATAATAATTGGCTGTTTCAAGGAATATAAGTATTTCTAAAAACTATGTTTATTTTTGTTTAAAGAGAAAGATCTCTTATAGATCATAATATTATTACATGAGTTTCAATGAAAAGAATCATTTTTAAACACTTTAAAAATATCTTGCGTACTTTTAAACATGATGTATATTAAAAGATTATCTCTTAATTTCGATTTAAGCGAGTTTCAATTAACCACGCATTAAATAAAAACGCATTTTCATTTTTTAATCTGACGAAACATAAGAAATAGCTCCGTTCAAGTCAGCTTCATTATTATGCTTCGAATATCGATCCGAAACCATTTGTAACATATTTTTATAAATAGCTAGTAATAATTTCTGTCGACAAAAAAAATCAATATTTTCCTTCTTGCAAGGAGGTATCAACACTTGGAAAATACAGTTTGAGAATGTAACTTGATATATCAGTAGTATATCATCAGAGTATTCCTCCCGTTAACATAAATCCGGCCAATGGCTAGCCAATTCCGAGAAAAAACCTTTAACGTTTTGTTGGTCTGTTTATATTTTTATAAGTTCCGTCATCTTCCAAGTAGCCCAGTGACTTAAACGATAACGTTTACAAATGTAAAAAGTCTAATCTTCCAAATTTATTTAACAAGATTTATGAATTTTACTATAATTGTGGAAACTAAAAAAAAACCAAGGCAAATATGTGAGAACATACTATTCACACCATTAATATCTACTTGTTACCAAACTGTAAAGCAAAATTGGAAAACGTTGCTTTGAATGAAAAGAAAGATATCACACATAAAAAAGTTGTAAAATATCTAGGCATTTATTTCGATAATAAACTTAACTTTCGATATCACATATTGTCTTGAAAATGTGTATCAATCTTTTTAAATACAATTACCTTAACAAACTTATAAAAATACTATGCTATCAAGCATTTATTAGGCCAATTAAAAATTATAGCTATTGATCCACAAACGTCACATAGAGTATATTAGACTACTTCGAAGAAAATGTTTAAGATCAAGCCTATAAATTTTTAGAACTAAACAATAAAATTATAAGAAACAATATTGCAATGTGAACATTTATAAGACAGCAAATATACATAGAATTAGAACGTTTATTATATATATTAATTAATGAATAAATACATAAATGGTGAGAGTTTGACGTTAGGAGCAATAAAATAGAAAGGAAATAGGTAATAAAAAAACTAACCGTTTATTCAACTACAAAAGATAAAAGTAAACACAAGTCATAACACATAGCATATCAACGGAATAATCTACATACAGGGGCACATGTTCTACCGCAGAAAAAAACGACTACTACTTTCTTCTAGTCTGCTACTAACTTTCATTCCCTCACGCATATTCGTATGAACATTCATACACACGCATGAGAACATCCTACTGATGCGTATAATTGTCCAACTTTCAACAATAACAAACGTCATTAAACTATTGAATGTCAACAATCTAATCAGTGCATCTTTTTTCGTAGATGACAGATATGTTCCGAATACTTTGAATTCTGAAAATCACCAAATTCAAAATGTCTACGCAATGTCCTCAACATAAGTTTCGGTCAATCTATAAAATCAATTCAAAGTTGCTCTGAGCTTATTAAGTGTACAGAGATACGCCGAATGACGAGTTCTTGAGACAGTCTTTTCAGAAAAAGCCATAACTCCATTCCAGACATAGTTTGGAGTAACGTAAAATCTCTTTCTATTCTGGAAAACATACTCGAGTAATGAAGCCGGAACAAAATTCGAAATTGTCCGAATTTTTTAAAAGACACACTAGATGGTTCATAATTTGCTGAGAAGTGGTAGAATTCTACAACAGGATCTTGGAATTACGTCATCCATCTCAGGTTTTCCTGGGTAATGGACGAAAACAATGTTACACCGATTGTAATTGATATTAAACCATGCAATAATACGAGTTGCCATCTGGCTGAGCTTTTATTATTGTAATGTGTAAGCGTAAACGTTTATGGTAAATACAGGTAATCCCCAAAAAACACGGTACTTGAAGAACACGAATATCTTTTCCCGAATTACACGGTTTCAAACTACTCGATTTTCGAGTAATTTTTTTAAAAAAGAATAAAATATATATTATTTGATATAAAAAATTATTTCCACATATGTCATTTGTTTGATAAAAGAGAGACTTATGATCAAAGGCAAAATTCTTCAGAATTATAAGGGAATTATAACTTTCATCGCGAAATTTGAAAAATCACTTCTTCGATTTCTCAATTTTATTCAATTTTAATTTACCATGTTGACACATTTACACGCCGGCGCGTACCTCCGGTGGTACGCATTTGTTTGTGCTATTAAACGATGCAAATAAACGATGAAATATTCAGATCCTTAAGTAAGTAGAAATAATTTCCATATAGTTGAAAATCAAAATAATGAAAATTTAACGTATATTCATTGAAAACAATCTTTTTTTTATTAAATTTCATTTTACGCTCTGGATTAGCTGCCGTCCGATGGAGAGAAAAACTTTAATTATAGCCGTCCTATGGGAAAGAAACAAGAAATATGCCGCCGGCGTGAACGTGTTAAATAAATACACATTACATACACATTACTTACAAATGTATATGTAAGTATGTTATTTAAAAATTTTTGTCAACAATAAAGCGTTTATTGTTATTTAAGTCTTGCATAGGGATTAGATAATAAATATTTTATATAGTATCTTAGATGGATACGACACTTTTATTTTGATATTAAGAATTTAAGATAAAACGTTTTTTCAAAACTAATTAAAAGATTAATTTTAATTAAGTAATACAAGATTTCTTAGAAGATTTTACCAATATGAATTCAAAACAATATAAAAATTTTTAGTTTTTTATATTTAACAGAAGAAAATTTTAAACGTAACGCTGTTTTTATTTTTACACTTGAAACGGAATCTTGTTTTTTGTAGTCTCGAACAACACGGTTTCAAAGAACACGGAACCAATTAATCGTGTTCTTCGGGGGTGATACCTGTATTTATTCGTTTTAATTACTTGGTCAATGAACTATATCGAACTATAGAAAGATATCGATTGAAAATCGATCATTTTGCGACAGAAATTTGTCACAATTACATCTGCTATTTTTATATCGACATCAGCCAACGAATATAATGTAGAATGTATTTACAAATGAAATGTGTGTTTGGTATACATATATACGGAATATAATATATACGGAAAGAAAATGAAATTTCAAAACGATTCGTAATGCCAATTCGTAAATGTTTGTCACGTAAAAATTTAATTTTTTATCACATTCGAATTATTATAAAGAATTACGTTCCATCCCGAATGGTGGAAAGAAAGAGGAGAAGATTAGTAGAGTGAGGATGAACAATTCAAAACATTTTTTAACTGTTACGTGAGCATACAGTGAAATATATACATGAAGTATACACGGAAAACTTCAATTAATTCATAATGCACGTAAAATACATCGACACGTACGCTTACGTTCGATCGGCTAAAATCATCACAAATATTTTATATAATCCAGTATATAATATCATTTCAACGAAATACTATTAAAGACGGCCCATACTCGATGAATATCATAAATAGCAACATTATATATTATAAACAAAAATTATAATTTAATTATTAATTTCATACATATGTAATATAATTTGTATTATTATTATATATATTAGTAAACACAATACATATATATTATACCTATATTATATTATAACATAATATTCTTATACTATCTCTCCTTTTTTTAGACTGGAAGATATTAAATCTATTTTATTTCTATAATTTATTAAGATTATAATATAATATATCTATTATAGTAAATAATAAATAATCACGCATAATATAATAAAGATATTATTCAATAATATTGAACATGTGTGTGGGCTATTTCAATTAGAATTAAAAGAAAATTAATCATTCGTACGTAAGGAAGAAATCGAAATAAAAAAAAAAATCTTAAAATTTTAACGTATTTACGGTTGTAAATTGAAAGAAAAAACAAAGAACATTTCAATGAAAGAGCACACATATTCAAATAAGCACACATACATTCAAATAAAACTTGTAAGAAATCTTTATTATGCTGTTTACATTCTACTTATTGTTAATAGGATTAGGACAAAAGCTCTTAAAATTTTGAAATATTTTCGTTTACACTCGCGTTTGTTCGTTACTTGAATTTCTCCCGATGCTATCACCGCTGCCGTTGAATATTTCCTTCATTAACAATCGCTTTTTTCTACCATTTACACCTCTACATGCTGCTGCTGCTGTTTTTCGACGAACCTACTTCATGTTTTGGACTTAAATATAATAAATATATCGTATAAACTTTAACCGAGGAAATATTAGGGATACGTAGATAGATATAAAGAGGAAAAGAGAGATTGTGTTTATTCGGATCAACGCTCGTTGGAATATTGAAAGATTGGTGTAAATCAAAACTTGATCTTTTCTATTCACAATCAGTATAATGTTTTTTATACTACTTATATAAATATGCTAAATACATACGAAAATAATATTTTTTTTGCAAGTATAAGTACATAACCGTAAATTATGTCTATTTCTTTGCTTAGATTAAGATCTTTTGTACATATTATATCAGTAGTTAAAATCAAAGTTAAAGAAAGAAAGAAATTATTATATTTATAATATTAGTAAATTAGTAAATTTTTATAAGTCTGTGGCTACTTTTTCTTGTAGGCTCCCACAAGATGAAACTCTCCGAAAAGTACGGTGTAATGCAAATATTTCATCTGCTAAAACATTAGCCCTTCTAATCAACATTTTTCGAAGTAATGGTTTTTCTAACCTTGTGGTGGCACAAATCGACGAAAACAAATAGAAAGGATCGCTTCCAACAAAATATCGATTTGCGGTAACGAAATTAGTGATATTGTTCAACTATTAGCTACTCTAATGGCTGCTTTGCATTTTCATCGTGTATATAATTATTCGTTTTCATACGTTTGATTTATTTAAAGCAGAAATGAGGATAAACAAAAAATGCAACAAAAGGATTTTCAGTGCAGAAACACAGTAGGAATAACTGACAGACAATAACAGTGAGGTACAAGACGACGATAAGAGATATTCTAACATTGAGTACAGCAAAATTATTTTAAAGCATGTAGATATAGTATCTATATTAAAAATTATATTTCAGATAATTGTCCACGATGTAACGGAAATTTTTTATACTTGTAAATCAATGGAAACTAAATTTTAAATGTTTCTCAGTTATTCAAGTCATTGGACATCAAACATGAAATTGACATAGTTTTAAGAATCAATACCAATTCTGATAATGAAACTTAAACTCCAACCTCAATGATGGGAAACGAGCTAAATCAAGATTCATGGAGTGTATCTGATTACGCAAATAATGTTGTCGTATAAATTGCTGGCAAAAGTATCAAAGCATTTTGAGTGTGACATATGCTGGGAGAGTCTAATCCAAAATCAGGTCTTTTGGGCTTGTAGAGAATAAAAGATCAAGGAGGATTACTTTCAGTTTCGGAGGACGTGGTAAAACATGTATGAAAAAATTTTCTTTTTTTATTGTCGAGCTCATTATTACTATATTGGTTAGTTTTCTGTCCACATTTATGATAACGATAATCATGCATTTGAACAAACCATCTTATCGGATCATAAAATGCAGCTTCTAAAGCTCATGTTAAAAAAATATTTAATAAAATATCAGATTATACCACGGAGGAGCATTTAAGCATAATTCAATTTAGTGACTTACAAACAAGTATAATATAATAATATATTATTTTTAAGATTCCGTTAATTTGATTTAATATTCTGTCTATAAAGTTGCATAATTACAGTATGCATGTATTCATTGCACTATTTAAAAAAAATTAGGTTTCAAAAAAAGCCGTCTCTAGTTATTAAATGTATTACAGATAGTGTGTGTGTGTGTGTGTGTGTGTGCATAAATACATGATTATTGTAAATTTTTTATTCTTTCGGTCTTATTAGAGCTGTAGAAAGGAAATTAGGAAATTTGACGGATATCAACAACTGATAAGGTTGAGTTGCCGCCTACTCTCTCTCTTTAAGTTCTGTACCATTATTCGTACACAGGTACTTCCCTTCCTGCGAAACTAGTCTACGCAGAGAGAAATAGAACATAGTTTCTCTATTCTCTGTCTCTCTCAGTCCACTTTTATCATTTTTATTACTGCTTCATGACTGTATTCAAAATCTGTATATAGAAGATCCATGCCACGAACAGATGTAATACTTAACATGGTAAAAAATAAAAATTATTCCTTTATTACATTTTATTAAGAAAATATAGTTTCCATTTGGGATACATTGACAAAATTTAATAATTTAAAAAATAATGTAAAAAATAATGTCAAAAATATAATAATTATTTTTTTCTTGTTTTTTTCCTAATGCCTCTAGATTACATTAATTTTTTTTTTAAAGCTTTGCGATAAAATTTATATTCATTATAGTAATATGATCATGAAGTTTCTCTATAATTTCAAGATCATCTCCTAGTTTCTTGAAGCAGAAATAATAACAAAACAATAAATTTCTTTCGATGAATAAAAAAGTATTATTTACTTGGGTAAATATGTACATATTACATCTATCTCTTTGTATTCCGTTTCTATTTCGTAATAGATATATTTTGTAAATCATTTTCTAAGACAGTAGATTGCATAATTACTGACAGAGCAGCAGGTATTTCCTTCTTTTGATGATGATTCTTCACATTTTCTTGAAATTAATTTGTCTTCAGGATCTATAGGATTAATTGTTATTTAATTTTTCAAAAGAAAAAAGAATAATACGATTTTGTTTGAGCCTTATTATATATTATTATTCAGACATTTACATAGCAATTATTATTTCTTCAAATATCTTTTCGTTTATATCCGAGATATCATCTTCATACTTCAATCGTGTTTCATGATCCTAGCTTAATTGTTCTTTTAAAATTACATCCGAACCACAATTGTTTGTTTCATTATTTTTGAACTTTATTATATTCCTTCATAAAAGAAAAAGGAAAAAATAAGAAAATATTAAAATAATTGTATACATATTTAAAATAAAACAGTTCTACATTAAAACATGTTCTACATTAAAAAATAGCTATAGACTACATACTTCTTGCTTGCAAGAAATATCTTATATAATTACAAAATGTATAACTAATTATTTACCTTCATATGATCTTTCTTAAAAGTTAACTGTGATTTTATTTTATTTTATTTCTTTTATATAATTTTTCGTTTCTTCATCGCAACACAGATCCTTTATTTGGCAAGTACTATTTACTACATTATTTGGATTTGTTGGTAGTTCCACTTTGATTCCAGCATCGCAGTAATTATTATCAATATATCTATAATAAGTAAATGTGGATTCTATATATTTAATATCGAATGGCACATTTACTTTGTATTCTTCATCGACCAGTAAAGATTCATCTGAATTTGTTTCATTAACATTTTCAATTATCTGTATTTTTGGCTCTAGTATGGTAACTTCAAGTTTTATCTTTTTGCGTGCCATGAAACTTTGTGGGACGTAACTAAGACTGTTTTCGTCATCTGATTTTTTGCCACCGATAAAATGTACACTGCATAAAGTATGCCATGGTTTAAGAGACAATGGCGAACCATCGATACTAAAATAATTAAATAAAATATAGGTTTTTAGATAAACTATTTTGAAAACATAATTAATTCAGTACGACTGCTCTCACAGGTTATGTTAGTTACTTTTTTTTGTTTATAACGGTTATCCACTTGCCTCTTCGATTTAATTCCTAACGAACTGATGGAAATCTGTAACCTACCTTATTAATTGTATCAGAACTTTTTACCAGATCGATCGAAAATTTCCGATAAATCGTGTTTTCAAAGACTCGTATGTATCAGGCAGGCGTCTTGTAGTATTTTCTTTTGTTTTTTCCATAGTAGTGCTACGAATTCAATGGTTTAGAGCAATTAATAGATCTATGATTCTCGTCAACGGCCATACCGCGATGAAAGTACTAGTTCTCGTCGAGTTCTCGTCGAACCGTCGAGGCGAGTGGATCGTGCCGGAGCTCGTACGTGAGTGAACCGCTCTTCGCGCCATCGAGGCGAGTTGATCGTGCCGGAATTTGTAAGTGAGTGAAATTCGACGTGAATTTTCACGTTTAGTGCAGAAACTGGATCGACCAGTGCTATAATAAGAAAGAAACTATTAGAAAAAGCAAAGAAAATATTAATCTAACCATCGATAATTACTTTCGATTAACATGCCAGCCTCCTACAGAGGAGGTGGCAGTAACGGATGTATATACAGATAGTAGTAATATGGATATTGACAAAACTGAAATGGAAACACAAGGAAATACAATGACCAAAAAACGCGCTCGCTTGAACCCGAAACCTAATATACCCGAGAAGAGGGACAGACAGGGGGAAAAAACATATGTAGACACCGATGAAGAAAAACCTCACAGTGTAAATGAAGAAACTACCGACCTTTGGCGTTCTATAATGCAGAAAAAAATTGACAATCTTTCGGAGACCATCGAAGACCTAAGAAAAATGAACAAAGAATTAAAGAACGAGAACGAAAAATTGAAGAAAACGGAAAAGAAAAGAACAAGCGCCACGCCGGCTTCAAATATAATCTCTGAATCGAGTAGCGTAAAATCATTTGAAAATAATATAAAGCTTAGTAACAGATTCGCTCCGTTAACCCCCAAGGACGATGTAGAAGCGAAGCAACAACGAACCGAAGTAAGAAAAGAAAACACCGATACACCGAAACAACCGCGGCTTACCGCACAAGAACGAACTATGGAAAAAAAATGTAAACTACCTCCGATAAACATCGTTGGAAAAAACGCGAGAACGATAACGACAGCTCTGAAGAAAGAACTTAAAATCGAGGAATTCTATGTGAGAGACAATGGAGAAAACAAACTGACGTTGAACGTATCCAGTTACGAAGACTACGATAAAGTCAAAGCGGCCTTAGACCAATCAAATACAAAGTATTTCACATACACCCCAAAAACAGAAAAGAATCAAACGTACATACTTAAAGGAATGAACAATAGTTTCGAACCAGAAGAAATTCTCAATGAGCTAAAAGAAATGAATATTAAAGACCTTGAATTCATCAAAGTATCGAGATTCACAACAGCTCATGCATTGAAAATGAACAAGAAACTTCCAATGTTCATTGTGCAGATATCGGCAGCTAGCGTATCGTCAAAATTGCGTAGCATTAAATATGTCAACCATCAAGTAATAAGATGGGAAAAATTGAGAAAAACCGAAATCATTCAATGCAAAAAATGCCAAAGACTCGGACATGTAGCATCCAATTGTAACATGGGGTACCGATGCGTCAAATGTGACGAGAACCACGAGCCAGGTCAATGTAAAATCAACAAACAAGACAAAGAGATAAATAGAGAAATCCTCTTCTGTGTATTATGCAACAATCATGGACACCCTGCATCGTACAAAGGCTGCCCGAAGAGACTAGCATGGCTAAACAAAATCAAAGAAAAGAAACGAGTAGAACAAGAAAGGAGGCAACACAAAATCTTACAAATAAATAACTATGTGAGACCTAACCTCCGATACTCTGAAGTCATAAAAAACAACCCGACAAACAACAGAGTGGGTCGCAGAGAAGCATTCGCCACTAACGTTATCCAAAACCACCAACCGATAACAGAAACACAAAAAATCTCAGAAATAGCCGAAGACGTTAAGAAGACTCTCATAGAGGTCTTCCAAAAGCAATTTGACTGGCTTAAAGAGAGAGTCATCGAAAATTCAAAACGTATGGACGTTCTTTTTGATATCATCGAACAAAATGACAATGGACACGCATATTAATAAAAAAATAAAAAACAGACAGCAAAGACTCAACATAGTCAGCATAAATGTAAACTCGCTCATACAAAACTACAGAAGAGCAACTCTTCTTAAATTTATGAAAACACATAATCCCGACATCATTCTCATAAGCGAAACCAAGCTTAATAACATCCATAAAATATCATTCCAAAACTACGACATCATAAGAACAGACAGACCAAACTCCATTCAAGGTGGGGGTACCGCTATAGCAATAAAGAGAAACATCAAGTACACCAATATAAATCTGCAAGCACTTACGAACTCGAAATATAGAAACAACTGTGATAAAACTCAACCTCACCGATGGCGTTTCGATATACATAATTGCAGCTTACGCGGCAGGTAACCACAAAAAAGAATTCCATCTCGAATTCGCGAAAATGTTCCGATACCTGAAACTGGAAGCATCGAATAACTACTACGTAATAGCAGGTGATTTGAACGCGAAACACCAATACTGGAAAAATAACACATGCAATCCAAGAGGAACATTTCTCTTCAATTGGCTGCAAGATAACGACATAGAGTATAAAGCCTGTCTAAGGAGCACAGATATCCCCTCATTTCCCAGAGGAAACTCATACATAGATATCTGTATAGCGGACTGTAGATTAGAGTTCCACAACACCGACAAAGACGGAAACTTGAGATGTTTACCCTACGATAGCGACCACAATGCGGTATCGATGACGATCTCCAAAGAAAAAGATACTCTTTTTACTTTGGAGGAGCAGGACATTTCACATTCTTTAAACTACAGACGAACCGACTGGGACAAATTTCGGAGATTTCTAAATAACTATTGTAGAATAAAGATACCCAGAGATATAGAAACCTATCGAACAAGGAAATAAATAGTTATCTGGCAGTGATGAACGAGGCTATAAAAAAAGCAATAAACTCAACGGTACCGAAAATAAAACACCGAGACTCAATGGAAGTATACTCTAATGAACGCATAAGAAAGATACAGAAGACAAAAAGCTATCTCATAACGAGAATAAATCGGGCGTACAGGAGGTTCGAATATCATGATAATCCAGAACTTACGATGCTGAAAGACACATTATCGGAGGTTAAACAACAACTCAAACAAGAATACTCAATATCTATAAATAAATATTGGCGAAAGAAAATCCGTGATATTCCAAAAAACGATCCAGAAAATATGTTCCCAATAATAAACCGGATATTTAGACCACGTGGGAAAGCAGCGATCGCGAATCTACAGATACCAGAAAATAATACAGACTTGCTGGAGAGAGCGGGAATCGATATAGAAACATTAAGCAAGAACCAATCGAACAACTACATTATAGCCGAACCGAAAGATAAGCTCAATGTAATAGGGGCACATTTTGAAAATATTCATACCCAAAATAGCGAGATGGGTAAGGAACGTCTATGTAGACTGATTGAAGGGACAGTAAATAATCTCAAAAATGAAATTGTTGAAGAGGAACGCAATAAGACTACAGTGACAGAGTTTTCGGTGAACAACCGTGCCGATAAACCCTCGAACGAAACTTGTAATTACTTCACCAACAAGGGAGAACTAATAAAAATATTCAGAAAGCTAAATAATAAAAAATCAGCAGGCATAGACAACATACCAAACATCGCTCTGAAAAACCTACCGGTAAAAATGATTGACCTATACGGAGTGCTCTTTAATAACGCACTGAACAACAAATATTTTCCGGACAGCTGGAAAAAAGCAAAGGTAGTAGCAATACCAAAACCAGGAAAAGACGCTACGGAACCATCGAGCTACAGGCCTATCAGCTTATTACCTAACATAGGAAAAGTCTTCGAAATCCTCGTTAACAGAGCACTAACTAATTTCTGTACGAGAACGATATTATACCGGAAAGACAATTTGGTTTCAAACACAAACACTCTACTTACACGCAGTCAATAAACTCACCTCGGACATCTGCTGGGCACTCAATAATAACGAATGCGTGGGAGCTTACTTAATAGATCTTGAGAAAGCCTTCGATACAGTATGGACAGACGGACTTATATACAAAATGATCAAGAAAAAATTTCCAGACCATTTGATCAAATTAACGTACAACATGATACAAGAAAAAAGTTTCGTGACGACCGATGGTAACGAGATAACAAATACTGTATTCGAAGTGAAGAATGGTCTCCAACAAGGAACAGTCAACTCACCAATACTCTTCAACATCTACAACAGCGACATACTGAGACTTTTTGGTTTTAACTCGAACAATAATAAATCTGCAATAGCATTCGCCGACGATTTGATCATCTATAACAAAGGGAAAAAAGCCACGATTATCCAAGAGCAATTAGAGAAAGCCTTCACGAAGTATTATTCTACTGCGATTCCTGGAAGCTGAAAATAAACACAAGTAAATGCGAAACGATACTATTCAGACCACGACTCGACAAAGCGAACCGAGATGTGAAGAAAAATTGGAAGAGCTTTGGAATCAAAAAAGCGAAAGACTCGGATGATAAAATACCACACAAAACCACGATAAAATACCTAGGAGTGTACATAGATACACATTTAACCTATAGATATCATATGTATGAGAAACTTGAGAAAGCAAAGAAAGGATTCCAGAAATTGGGGAGACTAATGCATAATGCTCACTTAAACCCAAAAATTAAAGTTAACTTCTACCTGACGATAATCCGCCCAATATTGACATATGGAAGCCCGATTTGGTTCAACCAAAATGCGGCAACGATGGAAAAAATCAGGTCATTCGAACGAAAATGTCTACGTGCCTGCCTGGGAAAATATAGAACAGCTGACTCGAACTACCAAAAATACATAAGCAACGAAAAATTATACAATTTAGCAAATACAAGCAGAATAGATACGCATATTCTCAAACTGAATAGAGATCATTTCGCCAACACGAGGAAGGTACCTGGCAATATAGTCCAGTCAACTCGGGCCATCTCCTTCGAATCTCAGCAGATTTGGTGGAAACTTGATATAAGGGTAAATAGACGACGCTGAATCGAATGGTGCTAATTTTTTTGAGGTGGAAAGTGCCGTTTTTGAGAAAAAGGGTAAAAAGGGTCAAAAATAACTTTATCTTAGAATCTAGGCATTTAATCGAAAAAAGTTTCAAACAAAAGTTGTAGAAAATTGAAAAATACTAAAAAATGTTCTATGAGTTATCTTCGTATTTTCAAAATAAGCGCATAGAATTGGATTGAAGATGGGAAAAAAATTGTAAGAGTGGGAGAAAGCAAGCTTATCCCTCCGTCGCGTTTTACACGCGAGCGAGCTAGTGTGTGTGCGAGCGTCCGTGTGCACTAATACACAAACGAAGGATCTTCGGCAATCTTCGGGACTCTCGGTCTTGAATGCAAGTGAGAGTGAGAGAAGAAACCGATATTTCCCTTTTCTATTTGTTTAGGCGATAACGAGTATTATCGTCCTTGGGAGCGTACTAATATTTCTCTTTTTATATATTTTCTTTCGGTAGCAAGAATTTTACGTCTTGGCCATCGAGCGTCGTGCGTTTTGTATACGAGTGCGAGTGAGAAAGAAAACCGATATTTCTCTCTTTCTATTTTTTCTTTCGGTAGCGAGAATTTTTCGTTTTGGCCATCGTGCGTCGAACGTTCTATATATCTATATATATCGGCGTATAAGCGCGGCACTTTTAAATCGAATCTTGATGCTTATGGCACGCCATTTCTTTATTTATTGTCAAAAATAATGAACCTTGAGTAAAAAAAAATAATTCATTTTAACAGAAACTATTATTATTTAGTTGAGAGTAAAAATAATGAATTAATTTTGTGTCTCGCCATAAAATTAATTAGAATAATTAATTGATATAAATTCTTTGCCTCACAAAAATTTATTTGTATATTAAATTAAATACATATTTGAAAAAGAAGAATCTTATATCCACACATAAAATTAATTCAAGATATATATGAAAGGATATTCTAAAAACGTGGAATTTATTTTTTGTCTATACATAATTTTAATTCATTTTTATTATGTTATAAGAAAACAGTAATGCATTCTGATTCATCTTCGAAGTCTTAAGAATTGTACGAAAAAATTGAACATTTACCAAGTGGTGCGTTAGCGTAAGTAGTAACGTCTTCGCTTCTCGCGCTGGGTATTTAACGTTCGATTCTTCGTGGGGGAATTATTTTTTTATAAGTTTTTCTATCCTTAACAAGGAGACGGTCAGTGAGTCCCACCTCAGATTTTTTTCAACTTTTGCACTAACGATATAAAATTTATTAAGAAATCAACATTATTACGCGAGTAATAAAGTTACTAATTATAAATTAAATAATATCCAATAAATAACAAAAATTAATTTTTAATGTGCCGAAACGAGACATTTTTTAGGATGGTATTTACAGGATGAATTTGTAATTTAAGTAATAAATCTTCCTTTATTTGTGCAAGATGTAAAAAAATTTATTGCTTTTAATTTTTTTGTAATAATTTTAATTTTTTTCTATATATAATTAGAAATTAGGAAATTTATAACAATTTATATAACCTAAGGATAGAAAAACTTATAAAAAAAATAATTCCCCCACGAAGAATCGAACGTTAAATACCCAGCGCGAGAAGCGAAGACGTTACTACTTACGCTAACGCACCACTTGGTAATTGTTCAATTTTTTTCGTACAATTCTTAAGACTTCGAAGATGAATCAGAATGCATTACTGTTTTCTTATAACATAATAAAAATGAATTAAAATTATGTATAGACAAAAAATAAATTCCACGTTTTTAGAATATCCTTTCATATATATCTTGAATTAATTTTATGTGTGGTTATAAAATTCTTCTTTTTCAAATATGTATTTAATATGATAAACTAATAAATTTTTACGAGACAAAAAGTCAGTAATTTAAAATTTTATAAAATACATAATTTAATAGGAAAAATATTTAAATTTTAAATTTCGTCTTAAAGAGAATACGTATTCAATTTGATATAGAAATAAATTTTTGTGAGGCAAAGAATTTATATCAATTATTTATTCTAATTAATTTTATGGCGAGACACAAAATTAATTCATTATTTTTACTCTCAACTAAATAATAATAGTTTCTGTTAAAATGAATTATTTTTTTTTTACTCAAGGTTCATTATTTTTGACAATAAATAAAGAAATGGCGTGCCATAAGCATCAAGATTCGATTTAAAAGTGCCGCGCTTATACGCCGATATATATAGATATATAGAACGTTCGACGCACGATGGCCAAAACGAAAAATTCTCGCTACCGAAAGAAAAAATAGAAAGAGAGAAATATCGGTTTTCTTTCTCACTCGCACTCGTATACAAAACGCACGACGCTCGATGGCCAAGACGTAAAATTCTTGCTACCGAAAGAAAATATATAAAAAGAGAAATATTAGAACGCTCCCAAGGACGATAATACTCGTTATCGCCTAAACAAATAGAAAAGGGAAATATCGGTTTCTTCTCTCACTCTCACTTGCATTCAAGACCGAGAGTCCCGAAGATTGCCGAAGATCCTTCGTTTGTGTATTAGTGCACACGGACGCTCGCACGCACACTAGCTCGCTCGCGTGTAAAACGCGACGGAGGGATAAGCTTGCTTTCTCCCACTCTTACAATTTTTTTCCCATCTTCAATCCAATTCTATGCGCTTATTTTTGAAAATACGAAGATAACTCATAGAACATTTTTTTAGTATTTTTCAATTTTCTACAACTTTTGTTTGAAACTTTTTTCGATTAAATGCCTAGATTCTAAGATAAAGTTATTTTTGACCCTTTTTTACCCTTTTTCTCAAAAACGGCACTTTCCACCTCAAAAAAATTAGCACCATTCGATTCAGCGTCGTCTATTTACCCTTATATCAAGTTTCCACCAAATCTGCTGAGATTCGAAGGAGATGGCCCGAGTTGACTGGACTAATAGTCTAATCTCAGCAATAACATATCCAAACGACTCTTACTTCAAGAAAACGCTAATGACGGGATATATACCACCCGAAGCATTCATCTACCTGGATAAAATGGGATACATCCAGGACAATAATAACGTCCCTATAATATACCACATAAGTAGAAAAGCGAGGAAAACGACAATTGAATATGACCAATTCTTGGACAGCAGGAATCAATCCAACTGCTGGATATACAAAATGACGCTATCTAAGAAAGATCGTAAGGACCAGCATCGGCGGAATGTAAAGAAATATTGGTGGTTAAGCGATTGAAGGAAAAAGACAGAATAGATGAACTTTGATACAAACTAGGGACAAAAGTGCCATAAGAAGAATCGACTAGTCAAGTCCAAAGACTGATATAATAAAAATTGTAAATAGTGTATATAAATATAGAAATAAGTAAGTTAGGTTAAGTATAAAATAAATAGAACAAGCGAACAGTTTTGAAGCCTTTCTGTTCGATGAATGAAAGAAACGGAACAAAAGCGTAAACGTAAACCTTGTGAACGCTAAAAATATATATATATAAGGATCACGGATAGCCGTATAGCACTAAGTGTACCATGACTGTTCATGACATTGCGAGCCGCGTAACCGGCCTTTATGTCTCAACAACAACAAAATTATTATTTTATCTTTTGTTTATTATGAATCAATCAAGCAATATTGTACTCTGTGGCTTAAAAAGAAACAAATAAACGTTTTAAATATAAAAAAAATATAAAAAGTACTAGTTCTCGTCCGATAACTAAAGTCAAGCATCGCTAGGCACGGTTAGTACTTGGATGGGTGACCGCTTGGGAACACCGTGTGCTGTTGACATTCTTCTTTTTTTTTCTATTTTTATTAGAAATATCGTCAAGATGAAACCAAATATAACATATTTCTAGATGTAAACGAACGATTGATGATCGATCGTTCTTCTTCTGATCTGGATGCAAGGGTTAAAGGACGTTATTATTTAGATAACAGTTTGTCAGGAATAATAGTTAAGAGTACACATATATTTAATCATACATAAAATCACTTAAACATAAGGCTTCAAAATAACATAATCATAAACGTAAGAAAACATAAAGCATAAAAGACGTAACACATAAGACGTAAGAAATAATAATCACTCAATAAGAACACATAACACTTCAACATAATACGACCACTTAATATCTCGACATAATACCATAAGACTTCTTAATACTTAATCATAATACATAACTCCAGTGCAATCATAAGACTAACTCTCTTTCTTATGCATCGGTCCTACCGCCGTCGGAGGGGGAAAGGGTACGCAAGGCGGTCCTAGTCCCCCTTCCGACCCATTATTGGTCATCAACCGTCTTTCTTCCAAATCTACGTAACACCCTAGAGTGGGAGTGCGTACAAAGCGTTCTCGTAATCTCCACAGTCTAGACCACCAGACGATACTTGATCGGAAATAAATATTATATTCCTCTCTTAAAAGGACCCTTTCTTACGAATTCTATAGTTCCATAAGTTCTCTATTCTATCGTAAAACAAACTAAGATTAGATTATCCTATATCCTATCCTAAACTAATATTACTCCGTTACATATAATATTTTTTTTTTTTTTTTTTTATTCATTACAGAACATACAATCAATTCTCGACGAGAATTATAAGTACTTTAGGCTGGCGTGATGTAATAACATGAAATGTAAATAAATAAGATTTACAATGGTGAGTGTAGATATAATACATTAGACTCAAATAATATTACTATGTTTTAAATCATTCAAATCTTGTTTTAAGGTCAGAAGGGTAGAACCTTTTTAGTCTTCGTACTAGTTCATTTGCTTCCAGTAAATTTTTTGCTAAAGGGTTGGGATGTTTGGCTAAACGGGAGTTGTAGCGTTCACTGAAGCTAACAATTTCTTCTTTTATTGTAGATATTCTTAAATCTTGATGAATTCTTTCGTTTGTAACGTACCATGGGGCATTGCAGATGTTTCGTAGAGTTTTTGATTGGAACCTCTGTAAAATCTCTATATTGGAGTTACTCGCAGTTCCCCATAGTTGGATTCCGTAAGTCCATATGGGTTTTAGAATAGCTTTATAGATAGCGAGCTTTTTTTCCAAATCTAACTTAGACGATCTACCAAACAGCCAATAAATTTTTCTTACTCGTTCTTTGAGGTGTTTTACTTTGGTTTGTATATGTTGCTTCCATGTCAGCCTTTTGTCTAGGATAATACCTAAATATTTGATCGAGTCTCTAACAGGAATATTTACCCCATTAATGACCACAGGGGACACGTGCCTCTGCGCAATGTGAAGGTTATATGAGCTGATTTACTTTCGTTGATATTGATTCGCCATTTCTGACACCATTTTTCTAGTAAGTGCAGATGACGTTGGAGAATATCAGTCGCGTTTCGTGGATCACTCTCAGATGCTAGCAGAGCTGTATCGTCTGCAAATGTAGCAGTAGTTATCCCTTCCGAGGTAGGTAGATCTGCCGTGTAAATTGTGTACAGTATGGGCCCAAGTACGCTGCCTTGTGGAACACCGGACAAGATTGGATAAGCTGAAGTGAATTGGTTTTGATATTTAACCATGAATTTTCTATCTGTAAGGTAGGATTTAAGGATCAGGAAAAAAGGATATGGAAATATTTTCTTAAGTTTATAAAGTAGTCCGGTGTGCCAGACTTTGTCGAAAGCTTGCCTTATGTCCAGGAATACTGCGGAGCAGTATTTTTTCTTTTCAAGATCTTGCGATAGTTGACGAGTTATTCTATGGACCTGTTCAATTGTTGAATGGTATTTCCGAAACCCGAACTGATGGTCGGGAAGAGTAGGGACATCCAAGACATTTAGTAGGCGATTAGTGAACATTTTTTCAAATAGCTTAGATAAAGAGGATAAGAGACTGATTGGTCGGTATGACGTAACGTCGTGAGGTGGTTTACCTGGCTTGTGAATGAGTGTAATCACTGCTACTTTCCATGAAGTAGGATAGTAGCCTAGGCGTAAAATGGCGTTGAATAGTGAGGTAATATACGCTATTCCTTTTTTTGGTAATTCTTTGATCATCTTTCCGTTGATTAAGTCGAGGCCAGGTGCTTTTTTCGGATTACGTGTGATGCAATTGTTGCTTTGACTTCCATTGAGGTAAACGGTTTATTTGTGGAGATAATTGGAAAGGTGAGTGCATAAATGTCCAGACGTCTTCATCTTCTGCAGGTACTGAAGGTGAAGATGGTTTGAATACATCTGCCAGGTAGGAGGCGAAGAGATTGGCTTTATCTATTGGTTTTCTTGCCCATTCACCCTGGGACTGACGGATAGGTGGAATGTCTTGAATTGGACGAGTAAAACGCCTTGTTGCTTTCCAGAGTGAATAGTTAGAGTCTGCAGTAGGAGTTAAGTTCTGAAGGTAACTTTGAAGACCTTCATTTTTAAAGTTCTGCAGTATTTTTTTTAACACTTTGGTAGCTTTATTAAGTTTACGTTTGTCCTCAGGAGATCTACTATTGTGCCAATTTCTACGCAACTTACGTTTTTCTACAATTTTATTTAAAATATATGCAGGATAGTCATGACCAGAAATATACTCCAGAGAAGGTGTAGAGGCTCGAACTGCATTTATTATGTTGTGCGTTAAATGGTTTACTGCATGGTCCACATCATCAGTTGTTTTCAATGGTAAAGTGGTATCAACAGTATTATTGAATGTTTCGCGGAAGAAATCCCAATTTGTTAGTCTATTGTATAAGGAGATTGGTGGCTTTTTGTCGATAATAGTTGTATTTATTGTTGCTATGATTGGAGTGTGATCGGAAGAAAGGTCAAATGAAGAGCAGACCTGTATATATCGAGGAGATAATTTTTAGCGATAAAAAAATCAAGCAAGTCAGGGATTTTATTTACATCAGTTGGCCAGTAGGTAGGCTCACCTGAACTAATGCAACATAATCTATTAGTTTCGATACTTTTTGAGAGTGCTTTACCTCTTGGTGTTATAATTCTACTACCCCAGATGTTATGTTTGGCATTAAAGTCACCTCCGGCTAAGAATCTAGAGCCTAGACTTTCGAAGAAATTATCAAAATCTTCTTTTTTGATAGTATGTCTAGGAGGACTGTACACTGCTGAGAAAGCTATTGGGCAATGCCAGTCATATATCATGACACTTGTTGCCTGAAGATGATCTTGTTTATATGGCGCAAGCTCGTAATGTCTTATGTTAGATTTAACTAGAATCGCAGTACCACCATGTGCCCTTCCACTTGGATGATTCGTGGAGTACATCTTATAACCGAAGATTTTAAAATAATTTTTAACCGTAAAGTGTGTCTCCGATATTAATATAATTTGTATGTCATATAATTTTAAAAATGCTTCCAGCTCCAATTTACGTTTCATTAGGCCATTAGCGTTCCAAAGAGCAATGCGTAATGTCTTCATTATTTATTAGTACACGACAGCTTACTTACTATTACCGTTAATAATGAAATGAGATTGTTTGATTGTTCGATTTGTTTATTTATTAGTTCACTTTGTTTTTCGATGAGTTTTTCTAGTCTACTTATAGAATCTGTAAGACTTGAGCCGTTATTATTGTTTACGTTATTTGAATGCTGCGGATTTGAAGTATCTGATATTTGTATATTTTTATTTACGGCTTGTGCGTAAGACATAGATTGGTCGGCGTAACGTTGAATGTTTACCGGTGGGTTGGTTTCGAGATTAGATTGAATATTTACAGTTTTCCTTATTCTAGGTGTAGGAAACGTCTTTTTGTACATCTCTTGGTAGGAAGGGCACCCTTTGTAGTTCGCAGTATGGTTGGCACCGCAGAGGAAACAAGTTGGTGGAGTATCTATAGATTTCTTACAATCTGCCGTAGCATGCTGACCAGAACATTTAACACACTGAAAATTGCGATTGCAATACTTTTGAGTGTGACCATACTTTTGACATCTCTTGCATTGAGCAATTTCCTTTTTCTTACGTGGTGATTCAAATTTGACTATTGTGTTATTCAGTTTTTTTATATTGTAGACCATGTTGTTGTTAGGTTTTTGTTTAAGGTCAATAAAGAACATGGATAGTGGGTTGTGTGTAGCTCTGTGATAAATATTACTGATGTTTACAACTTCGTGACCCAGCTCCATTAGTTCGTCTTTCAGGTCGTTCAAATCAGCAGAGTGATGTACGTTACGTAACACAACTCTAAACGAACGTTCTTGTTTTAATTGAAATGTGTGAAAGCTAGCATTTAATGTTTTTAAGGTTTTAGTAATATTTCTGTAGGAGTCCGCATCTGCTGGTAATATACGAACCTGATTATTACTAATTTTATAGGTGTAATTATCTTTTTTAACTACATCATTTAGGCATTTAGTTAAAGATTGAATGTCAAGGACGTCATCTATGTAAATTGGAGGAGGTAGTGGTATTTTCTGCACTTGTTCGTTTTGCGGCATATCGCAATCTGTGACTATACTTGAAGTTAAGACCGAGAATCTGTTAACGGTTTCGGGTATTCCATTACTTCGAGGAACATTGTTGTTATCATCATCTAATCTTGCTCTTTTATTGCTACAAGAAGCATGCTCACGCCTATGAGTAGTAACCTTTTGCCATGGTGGAAATGTGGTTGATGTTTGCATATCCCGGTCAAGGATATGCGAATGGTTTATTGCCATGAGCTGGTGACCGATTTGTTAAAAATTTGAAAATTAAACAACCAGGTAACGAATTTATTCGTTATACATAAAATGTAAACAATATAGTTATAAACACGCGGATCTACACTCTGAACGTCCGTACACTTCGAATGCTAAGACGCGACTACATATAATATAAATTTTTTTTTTTTCTACAGGAAACAATTTACCGAACGATTCCTTACCATCTCACCTACCATATTAATTGTGTCTGAACTTTTTCACGATCGAAAATATCTATATAAACCGTGTTTCCGAGACTCGTACGTATCAGGAGTCTTGTAGAATTTTCTTTTAATTTTTAAGAAAATTTATTAAGCTTACTTCACAATAACGAAAAAAAGAAATAAGAAAGCACAGAAAAAGAAAGTTACATAATACTATAATTAAATTTTGTTTATTTATTTTATTTACACACATATATTTATACTTTATTACTATTTATATTATTACTTACACACATATATTACTTGCACAATTATATATATTGTATTACAGTTAATAATACAAAAAATACAAATCGTTTTCTTTTAGACATATTTACTATTCGAATACTTTTGTTCCTTACTGTATTTATTTGATAAAGTTATTTTCAAAGATCGTCAACTGGACCCTAATCGACAATAACATGCATCCCTTCCTAACGAAGCTTGGAAATTTTATGGCTGTTCTTGAGATCGCATGTTTTCTATTGATCTAACGCAGTGGTACGCAAATCGAGGGTCGCGAGAACGTTTTCCGGTCACCAAATTTAGAGAAATTTTTGTTAAAATAAAAAATATATAAATATTCTTCAATAAGTGTCATGTAGCAATAAAAAATAGTAAAATAAGATAATGTTATTAAAAAAAAAAAAATAAAACGTCTACTGTGTCTATCCAGAGAAAGGGACAAAATTTTACACGAAGTGTGGAGAGGATGGTCTTGTATCAAAATAATTTGAGAACCACTGATATGAGGAATTAGAAAAAAGGTTTACAAAAACCGTTAGTCCTTAGAAGCAGCAATATTTTTTTTTTCTATTAATTCCATAAACCTTTACAATTTGTCCGTAGACATTTAAATTGTTATATAAGTATTGTAAATTGTAATATAAGTGAAATAAGATAGCACGTGAACGGTTTCTCTGAAGAAATAGCGTCGCTTTTGTCAAAATGTCATTCAAGCCTACCACGTAGCAACAAGTAGGTTCATTAAAATTTCTTATTTTGTTAAATGACAATTTTGTTACCTTTTAATAAAAAAGGCATAAGTTTTGTTTCGTACAACTTTCCCTTTTCTTGACGTATTTTGACGAAATTTTTTTTAATGGCACTCTCTCTCTCTCTCTCTCTCTCTCTCTCTCTCTCTCACTCTCTCTCTCTCTCTTTCTCTCTGTAACTGTCCCTCATTGTATTTTTATAATAACATTTGTATTTTTGAGGAATGTATCAGCAGATCGAGCAACCGAGCTCCCCCTCCCGCAATCAACACACACCTCGCCCCACACACACACACATACACACAAGAAAATGCCGGGTATATTATATTTACTTTGTTTACAACGGTTACGAATCCGTCCGACGAACTTCCAACGGTTTTCTTGATATTTATATAGCAGTACAGTTAAATATTTCATTTCTTTCATGAAGTTTTGGAAAATGGTAATTTTTTACAACTATCCCTTCTCCAAAGTTATACCGGTGCCATTTATGTTAATGGGAACAAATTTATAGGTAACGGGTGAAAACTACTACATCTTAATTGTTTGATCCATGTTCTGATTCATTTAGTTGATCCGTATTCTGTTGAATTAAATTGATTCAAATTTAGTAAGTTGATTCAAATCTATTCAGTTCAGTTGATTCAGTTGAGTCATATTCAGTCACTTGATTAACTGTATTTAAATGAATAATTTCTGAACAGATTTTATTTCATCCCTAAAATGATGAAAAATAACAGAAAAAGACGCATTGACGTAAATAAGAATTATTTGGATGACGAGATAAATTCAAATTTGACACGAAAGAAAAGTAATAGAAATATGATAAATGATTTTGAGAAATCAAATCCGGCACATTCGAATACGAAGAAGATATTTCATCTGAATCTAGAAAAAATATCACAGAAATTACACCGATTAACGAATGATTTTTTTTCCGGCCAACTATTCATAAATTAAATTCCAAGGATTCGGGAATAAAAATACCGATTAACTCTATTTGGTACCAGTTTTAGATTATTTTCAATTATTATGCTTTGAAAAGTTTCTAAATTTCATTGACGGGGCACGGCAAACAGTTATCGCAGTAGCCTTGATAAGAATGATAATACGAACAATTCCCAAAATACTTCAAAATAAATCTTACAATTTATATACGAACAATGTGACCGCAGATATAAACAAATTATATAAAATAAAAGAAAATTGCGATAAGTTCCGACACCGTTTTATAATGTTATTACATCCTTTTGAAAATCTATTTATTGACGAAAGTTTACTTTATTATAAAAGAAGATTGTCGTTCAAATAGTACATTCATTCCAAAAATAACAGATTTCCTTCCAAAATAACAGTTTATTTTGTGTGATACCCAATCTGGGTTCGTGCAGGATTTCATTATTTATAACGGATTATTTATAGAGTCTCCTCCTATCTATTAAAAAGACATACATTATATTGTTTTAATAATGAACTACACTTAGCATATATAAATCGTTTATTTTTATAGTAAAATAACGAAGCTATAAGGGTGTATCTAGGCTTCGTGAGTAAAATCATAAATCGTTAAATTTAAACATGTAATTAACCAATACTAATTTAATCTAGACTAGTGTATAATAGTCTAGGTATCGTCAATATTGTAGTGCCTTCTATAATTGCTGCTCAAAAAAGGAATACATCAACATAGAAATGATTGAACCAATTGAAAACAATTGGTTCAAAAGAATATAAGCGAAATATTCCACATGGTCAATAACAATACAGTTAATTACAAAACAGACATAATAACCTGAGTAGCCTTTATAATGAAATTTTAAAGTTCAACTATCATTAATAGGACGCAGTAATTATATGACACTACATATTATGATACCTAGCCTATTATATACTAGTCTAGATTAAATTAGTATTGTTTAATTACATGTTTGAATTTAACGATTTATGATTTTCCTCACGAAGCCTAGTAAAGCCCTGATATAGCATCGTTATTTTACTATAAAAAACCAAGAAAACGATTTATACATGCAAAGTGTAGTTTATTATTAAAACCAAATAATGTATATCTAATACATAGTACAATACATAATACAATATCTAATACATAATACAATAATAATACATAGGAGACTCTGAACATTGATGATCGGGGTAATATTTAATAACTATTTATTAAATGTTTTGATAAACTATGGTATTTTTAAGGTTATGTAATATTTTATAGTTGCTGAAGAAGTTCCAATAAAGGGACGAAACGTTCAACAAGATCAAAACATAACGTTCTGATTTATTTTACCTTGTCCAACTTTTCCGTGATACAGTTATTCATATTTAAGAATAACATTGTAAATAAATCAGAACAAATAAATCTACTTTGCTTTACTAGAAGACACTTCCCCCTTCAATATATACAAATAAAAAGGCAAAACGAAAGAACCCGTTGCGAAAGTGCGTCGTATGTTCAAAAAAATGACAGGAGGAGCGCGAATCGCGATACGCAGTGCTAGATTTGCGATGTTTTTTTATGTATTATACCATACTTTAAAAAATATCAATCACAATTCCATACAAAAGGCCTTATAATCATACATATATTATATTATATATATATATTATTAGTTGTGTAATGTTATTTTTTCTCAAACTATAATTAAAAGTGTGCATGTAAAGACGTTATAATACCCTGTTTCCAGAAGTTGTTTTCTGTCGAAAATTATTTAGTAGATTATTGGATTATTAAGTCAAATTTTGCTAGAAAGTAACGGAAGAAATTACACACGTTGTAAAAACTGCATGTGCGACTGTGTATTAAAATTGTAATTAAACTTTATACATATCCAAAATTAAATATATTATAATACAATTGTTACAAAAAGATAACCGCTAATCGGCGATTATACTCGTACGATGAAAGAGCTGATTTTGTCAGATCTGTGTTTGTTGTAATCAAATAGATTACAACAAAATGAGTTAAAAGTGTGTGTGTAAAGACGTTATAAAATACCCTGTTTCCAGAAAAGTTGTTTTCTTCGAAATTATTTAGTAGATTAGTGGATTATTAAGTCAAATTTTGATAGAAAGTAGAACGTAGAATTAAAACGTTGTAAAAACTGCATTGTGCGAATGTGTATTAAAAATTGTAATTAAACTTTATACATATCCAAAATTAAATTAATTATTATAATACAATTGTTACAAAAATATAACTCGCTAATCGTGCGATTATACTCGTAACGATGAAAGATCTGATTTTGTCAGATCTGTTTTTGTTGTAATCAAATAGATTCAACAAAATGAGTTATACTCTAATTAACAGACAATTATTTTACATACGTATGTTACTACGTACAATCCGATTATAGTAAATCCTTATAAACAATCATTATACCGAAATATTACTTCGAATAAAATTTCTATGAAACCTACTTCTTCTTTTTCTTCCAAATAAAATGTTAAATTATAAGGGAAACACGAGGAAGATTACTTTTTTCGATTTCTTCTAATTTGATCACGTCACGAGTTATGGTCTCCTACAAGAAAATTTTCTTCGTTGCAAATAATCTCATCCTCGTAAGAAACCCATCGGTGTGTCTACAGGCGTTTTTTCTTCCTACGGAAATCTACGTAAACTGGATCACCTAAACGTATGATACCACTTGGCCCTCTCAAAGCAAGATGAATTCCCATAACTGGAGCCTCACCGATAAGGGGACGAATTTTTGGATCAAACAATTTGCCTATAGCTGTAAAAAAAAAAAAGTAATCAATAGAATAGAATATTTTATATTATAATTATTATAATAGTATCAATAGAATATTGATATTCACTATAAATATTGATAAATCCTATATTATTTATGAGACTACATTAAAATGTTCTCGAAGAAAAATGATTAAAATAAATTAAACATCGTCGAGCTAATCAATTTTGCAATTAATTACAAAAATTAAATTGTGTAAAGAAATTATATACCTTTTTAAAGTATTTAAAGGTTCGACCTTGGAATTTTTAGTACCGGTTTCAGGATCAATCGTAGTTAAATTACATCTAGTACAAGGTCTAATGTTTCTAAAAACAACGTCTCCGATCTTAATCCAATCCCAACTATCCTTCGTAAACGTTTGCATTTTTCATAACAAAATTCGGTCGAAAATTCGACGAAGTTATCGATTCTTTCAATCGAGAATTTAAATCCGTATCGACGACTCATTTATAAGATGATAGCTGGTCTCGTCGGGATAAGCACCCTGTTAAAAAAAAAGAAACGTTCGATAAATTATAAATAAATGTGAACAAAATTATTGTAGGTCGATGAAAACAATAACCACAATTCACATAACGCGATTTTTAATGTACTAGATGAGTAATATACGGTTACAATAATAGCAATAAAATTCATAATAATAACAATTATTCGTATATATGACTTCACGTGCATTCTTCGTAAGCAGATAAAACAACATACGTTGAGTATGTTTAAAAGATACACTGTATTTTGCGAGAAATACAGTAGCTCAAGATGACAAAGTACAAATTGATGGAAAAAGTATGAAAATTTGACGAAAGCAATTCCACGCGTTCCAGTTAAATGTTTTCGTAGTTGTCATCGTCGTAATGAAGGTCAACTGATTCTAGGAAAATAAAAAAAGAAAAAAAACCTTTTATAAATACTCACGCTATCAGCGTTTTCGATCAAAGGGAAGACCTTGTTTCGTATTTTTCTCACTGGTCGATCTAACGGATAATGGACCAAACGAAAACCGACGTCTTCTTGAAGAAGAAAACGCGACAACCATCTGGCTGCTTCTTCTCCGCAATCGCAAGCCGGTACTGTTTGACCCCATACTGCGGTTTGAAAACTTTTTCCAGGAATACGTGCGAGATCTATCGAAACCGACGTCATGCCAGGAGCATTTAGGGTTAAAATTGAATCCGAAACGCTTGGTGATATCTGTTAATAATTACATGATTTTTTTTTTTTTTCAATTCTATTATTTAATAAGGTAAAAGACCCTATAGCGGAACGAGACCCAGTACCGGAACGATTTCAGCATTATTATATTATATCTTATTGAATATGATATGGAATTTTAAGAATTTTTATTTTTTCGAAATTTTAATGGTTTGGGCATGAAATAGAATATAAGTAAAATTTACAAGTCCATCAATAACATTAAAAAAAAATAAAAATTGTAGGACCAAATTTAATTCGATGACTTAACTCGATTCCTTAAGGAATTTGCTAAGAAAGCAGTCCGTAGTCTTAAGCTCGTAAAAAATGTAAAAAGCAACTTTTTCAAAAGTTTTTTTTTTTTTATGTGTCCGCAGAGGTATTTAGAATTCACAGTCTTAAGTGTTAATATGAAAAAATTCATTAAAATTATTAATTTTTGGTGTTCGTCTATCGGTACACTCGAAATTGGCCCGACCCCATACCGGAACAGTCTGCCATGTTGATATTTTGTTAATATCAACTGACATATGCAATGTATTTTGTTAAAGTGCAAGGTCTAGTGCAATACAAAAATTATTTGTGATTGAATAAGTAATACAGTAAGTACAAAACTTCAGTTTTGAAAATAAAAAAAAATTTGTGTATTTAATATTTTGCTCTAAAACTAATAATTATAAAGTTTCACCCAAATCTTGTGTTTACATTTATTATCAAGTCGAAAATATATATTTTTTTTATTATTATTATTTATGATTACTCGTTTAATTTGCAATTTTTAAATGTTTTATGTTTCGTTTTCAATATAAAAATTAGTCTTCATAATTAAAATTAGATCTTTTATAATAAAATACTATTATTAATAACTTCAATTTTTCAACTATTCATTGACTTAATTAAATTAGATAAAGCATAATTTTTTCATTTGGAGAAACTTTTATCGTTCACTGTTCCGGTATTGGGCCAATCATATTCCGCTATTAGGGCTAGTCATTTTTAGCGTTCCGGTACTGAGTCTTTTAAGCTGGTTCGAAAAACATTTTTTTTAATTATTAAACTTTGGATAAGCTATTTTTAATTTTATCGTATATCTGAATATTTTGTTCTAAACTATTAATTAAAATTAATTCATTCTACGGGCTGAATAAATATTTCTTAAATAATATAAACTGTCACATGCCCTTCGTCGTTCCGCTATAGGATCTTTTACCTTTATACATATTTTAAATAATAATTTAAATTAAATTAGATATTTTTTTATTTTTAAACTATTCAACATTAATGATATTACTGAAGATAATAAACAGAATTATTTACAAAATTTATTACCTGCATCATTTTTGGAAATTGTCTAGCAGTGACAAAGCGTCCATTAATATCAATAACCAATAATGTCCGATCACGTAACCACCCAATTTGAGACCCAATACAGTACACTCCATCGTCGTGTATCTAATTGGACCCAATGATTTTACCGGATATGTAACGAGATCGCTAAGTTCACCTACTTTCCTCCATTTCGAAGGTAGTTGATACTTCTGTTTACGGTTCCGCCACCACCAAAGGATGAAAACTACTGTAGCGACAGCAATAGTTGCTGTTGTAACGCAGGCGAGACTCGTTCTATCTGTAAACAAATGTAAGATCAAAAATTAATAAAAAGATATGAACTTGCTTCTAATTATAAATTTGACTGATTTGATCTAATTGACTCAAAAAAAAAAATAAAATAAAAAAAGGAGAAGTCGAACTCGTTAGCTGTTTTTAAAAATGCATCGAGCAAATGGTAGTATGCGATGATCCAACGAAGATGCTTTTGAATGACAAATTTTGATTACATTAATCGAAAGATCATACACATGTTTTATAACAAGATTGTAGTTTTTTTTACGCAGTAATTAAAAAATTATATTAAATTAAAATTAATGTGTTGAACGCGTTTCGATATTTAAAATAATCGTCATGAAATATTTTAAATAGTAGTGATCAAGAATATATTACTGAGGTTAAAATGAAAGATAATTCCAGCATCGTTAACATTGTTTTTTGATCTGTCTTTAATTAAAACAGAAGAAAAAATTGTCGTTGAGATACAGATTGAATGTAGCGAAAATAATTCAATGTTTTATATGTGTATATAATTCCAATGATTTTTTCTTACAAAACGTAACGATTGTAAACGATTGCTACAAAAAGGATTTGGAGAATCGAAATTTAAAATATTACTAATAATGAAAATATTACTTTACTCTCAGAAACAAACATCATTGCTAATAAATTCTTTGGCGAATTTTAATCTTTTCTTCTTATTAATATCACTAATGTATGGCTTCTGTGTATCTGTAGTACACTTATTATAATTTAATAAAATATTCATAGCAAACTGTTCAAATACTTTCGTGAGTCACTGTAAATTAAACGTTTACCTTCTAAATCACCAATAAATAAATGTTTGCTTCAAATTACAGGATAAGCTTTTGGTCCTGCGAATATATTTATCGAGTTATACCGATACATTTTTAATTAAATATTTTAGTTAACAAATATGATATAACTATTGTCGTTTGAAACAATAATTGTTGCAATGAGCTCCGTGATTAATTCAATCAACTGAAAATTATAGAAAAAGTTTAAATATTTTAAAATAGTATTATGATTGTTTATTTAAAATTGCTAAGATTAATATAGACATTAGGTTAAAACAGGAGAGAAACTTGCACTTTCCTTTCTGTCTTTACAAAAACGAGCAAGCATAAAGAAGAAACGAGACTATTAATGAATACGGAAACAAACTTTGCACAGAGATAAAAAATAATGGGTTTGCTGACAACAAAGACAAATATAGGCATACAAATTTCTCTCAGAAAATAAATATTATTAATTAGCATAAAACTGTTTATAGAAATCATTTCGGAAATCTACACTTTGGATACTTTTATGATCGATAAATGCATAATAAAAACAGCAAGCTTTTATTTATATTTTTTTATTTATTTTTTATTATTTTATGTTATTGCAAAACTTTATTTTCATATACAGCAGATTCCCACGATAAATTGGCTATGCGTTCTATGAATTTCGTTTTAAATGAAAATTCTTTTTCTATAACGTGATATTTTCTTTTTAATTTTGTTATTGAAAAATATTTTATGTAACCCTACAAGAAAAGATACAGACTAAAAAATATCGGTTCACTTACTCTTATAGTTAACACAGTTTTATTAATTACAATATAATTGTATATAATTAGCAGTCTTTGCTCGTTAAATGTTTAACTCTCTGTTCTCTTTTTTATCTGGTTGGTCCACACATCCACGTTCACAACTGAATTATTACCCAATTTGTATGTTTCATTATTCTTGATCGAGTTCTTTGTGTCCAAATACTTTTGTGGCTTGAGCAATCGTACGTTTGTAAGAATAAACATAACATTGTATATAGATTTTCGATTTGCGTGAAACTATACCTGTATAATTTACAGAGTCATACCTCCATCTAATGTAATAATTGTCTGTAAGTGTGCTCTATAATACACAATGTAATGTTCAATAACAAAATAAAAGTTTATTTTATAACTGGACGATCATAAGCTTGATTAGAGATTAACAGAAATAAACTGATTTGCGGAAATTCGGATTAACCCGTCAGTATTCCCGCTATGAGCATTTTGCTCACGCTCGAATTAAAACAACGATAACTTTTTTTATCTATCTATCTTCATGAAGTTTTATCTATTTTCAAAATAGGAATTCCCTAAATTTCTCAATCCTATGTAAAGTTTAAAAAAAAAATGTTTTTTTCATGCACCTAAGAAATTTTGAGAAGTTTTTCTCATCAGGGGAGTATAAGTATAAGCAAATGAAAAATTTACTTTCGTTAGCGGTCGGATCAGTTCGTTGCATCTTCGTTGATGTTACGGTTATTCGACTGAATTCGGTAATAATTCGTTACTTTTAAATTTTATCGTTACAAATGCATTAATGTACATGTATAACAAAAAAAAGGAGATAATAATTTAAAATAATTAGTTAAATAAGTTTTAATAATAAGTTTTTTTTTTCGATTAACTCAGATGTGTTTATGTAAGTATTTGTTCTTTAGAATAACTTGTCTTGATATCATTTCACTGACAACATTGTTGACATGTAGACCTAAAAGTATATTTACTTATACTTAAAAATTAATATTTTTTAAAGCGGAAAACTTATTAACAAACAAAACAGTATATTCTTAGATTGATGTTATTTCTAATTTTGAATTATAAAATCATCTCAAATATTATTTATTTATTTAATAATCCTAGAATATTTTCTGCATAGATTTTATTCTGCATAGATTTTGTCCCACGTGACCCGTAGCCTTGAAGAAGAATGTGCTGACACTTCTTTGATAACTTTCCCGACAATCCGACGCTATTCTACCCCCTGTTACTGATTTATCAAGAAAAGTATTCTTTACAATTGGTCAAAATTCTAAGCACGTACAGCAGTATTATAGCCTAAATCTTATTAACTTATGCTAATTAACCTGAATTAATCTATTATAACCTAAAATCTAGTTTAACTGGATACACTGTAAACAAACTGTTACATGACGACGTAACATTACCAACATTTTTCAAATCCTCTTCTTATCTTAACGTCTTTTCAAGGCTTTAACGCGCTGTTTAAATTGTTTTCAACGTCATTGCACATATAAATCATCAAACAACTTTCATAGATAAGATAAGGTGTACGATTACACTTCGTCATATTTCATTTGCTAATTATACGAGAATTTCATTTCTAAAGCATTGAGTGATAAACACGATAGGAATTAAAAAATAAACAAACAGACGGTAATAATAGAAAAAAATGAACGAAAGATACGATGATTATCGTACCGTGAAGGGACTGAAAAGGATCAACGAAATTTCTAAGAAAGGCATTGCTTTCGAAAATGGGAATCCAAATCGCAGAACGCACAATAATGAAATTAATATTTATCCGATTTCAACATATAAATGTGGAATCTTCTTTTAACTGTAAGTACAATTGAATTATATTTTTAAAAATTTGCATAAAAAAAAGTTTAGTTGTTAATGAAGAGTAAAGGCTTTATGAATAGTTTAATACCAGTTAAAGTGTTCAATGCGATCAAATGTGTAACTTTAATCTTTTTTGAAAAAATGGCACCTAGGTGCCCATTTAATTCATGTCCACGATTTTATACAGTAATGCACCACTTTATTCATTACTATATGAAATTTCAAATAAATATATAATTACAATTCAATTACTTTTTTTAATAGAAATGTCCGCCACTTTTAATCCGCCATTTTGTTTTTCAACAAAATAATATTAAATTCGTAATCAGCAATCTCGAAAACCTGAATATACCAATTTTAGAAATGATTGAATAAATTTTTTATAAAAATGTACGTCATTTTCCAGTCGCTATTTCGTTTCTTTTTTTAAATAATATCAGATTCGTAATCAGTGACCTCGGAACCCCTCAAATACTAATTTTCAATAAAATGAAATTCCATCTTCTACTTTTGGCCACACTGTACTAATAATTTTATCAAATACCGGTTTTTAAAAAATCAACTAAAAATCCAGTAGACATAATCGTATCATAACGATAGAAAAAAAACAATATCACATAAAAATTCAAACAGTTAGAGATAAACTTATCGTATAATTTCATTCAATAAATCTCTCCGGTCTTTAATAACAGCGCAATGAATCTCAATTACTATAACTACGATAAAAAAATTGTCCTTGAAATAATTTACAAAATACATAATTATAATTAAATAAATATTAAATAATCCATACTTGTTGTCATAATTGGAGTTACGTTGAAAATATAGAATGAAATAATGTTGCGAAATTTAAGGTTATGTCAAAACACACACGTTCAGATCAATTTAATAATACCACTCATACTTTGAACGTCTGGCGAAGAACTGAAGGACGTTCTCGACGAGAGACTCTCTCGATCATCCATCTCTCTTTAACTCTTTTTATCTTCTTTTCCTCTCTTTTTTTTTCTTTTTCTTAATTATATAATTTCACTCACTCATTCTCACGGACAACAATACGCACTATCCAACCAATGAGGAGCGTTTCATCGTCAAGTTCATTCAATCGTAATGTTTCACTTTTTTTCATTTATATAGGTCCCCCCCCCCCCATTCCGAACGTCCGTCCAAATTTTTTGAAGTAAAAATTCAAGGTTACGACAGATGGTTTCTATGATTACAATGTAACGCAGTTAGACGGGAAAAAAGACCCAAGATAAGAATTCATATGCGAGTAAGAGAGACAAAGCATATTATACATAGCATTTTCGGTCTTCTTTTTGTGCTTATTTTCTTATTTATTTTTTTTTTGTCAAGTGAAAACTTCTTTAGAATCGTTATGATTTAAAATTCGATGAAACGAAAAAGCGACACTAAAAAGAGACAAAACATATATGGGGTATTCCACGTCAAATCGACCACTTTTCGGCCCCGACACTTTTCGATTTGACTGAAACTTTTTTATCATTTTCTACCCCCATAGAAAACCTCTTTGAGAATTTTTTCAAATTTTTTTTAAAGAAGTGTCGGAATCTTTCTAACATTTGTGTATTAACGGTAGAATAAGAACAAAACAAGTGAAAGATCTTGGTATTGGTAGGCAGATTAAGTTTATTTCAACAAACGAATTATATATTAATGTAAATTTTATTATGTTAATTAATGTTAATGTTAATATTAAAGCTAATGTTCAAGTTAATGTTTAAATTAATGTTCGTTACATGATCACATCCCCCACTCACTCTGTTTCCCTATTTCCTATTCTGCTCGCGCTTCTCCCACATCTCTGTCAACTCTCTCCGAACCAATCACTTTTTCGCACGCTACAGAAGTTGACTTCAAATATTTTTTTATATTTTTTTCCAAAAATTACATTTAAAAATAAAAAATTTAAAACAAAAAGCGTTCCGATAAATCAATTTTTGACAAAGTTACGACTATTTGAGAAAGAAAGTCATTTTTTTTTTTAAATTCATAATATTTTTTGGGTTGGGTAAAAAAATTTGAGAAAATTCTCAGAGAAGTTTCCTTTAGGGTAGAAAATGGTAAAAAAGTTGTAGCCGAATCGAAAAGGGTCGGGATCAAATTGGTCGATTTGACCAGGAATCTCCTATATACCTACATCTATAGGATTTAGCATGCGAGAGAATGAGATAGAATATAGTGTTTCCTATTATCTCGGTCTTCGTTTTGTGCGGTGCTTCGTAGCCTCTCTACTCTTGCTACTAAGCGTTGTATATATGTGTGCTTGTGTGCGCCTGTATATTGTCGACAGAACCTAAAGAAAAGGCATCGTATATATCAGTGGTTCTCAAACTTTTTAGGTCCATGAACCCCTTTTTATAGTCAAAAGTTGTCAACGAACCCCCAAGTGAAAAAGCTACTATAAAACATAGGACAAAAATTTAAACAAAAAATTGTTAAAGAAATATTTATTGAAATTATAACTTTTGTTTAAAATTAAATAGAAAAAATTAATGACTTGGATGAACATGATGAGATTTTATCAGTATATTTATGTCTGATTCGATGTTTGTAAGTAGCAAACGCAAATCCCCACCAGCACTAATTTTTAACCAGTTTCTTTTTTTTGTAATGAGATTTATAACGGCACTGAATCAATATTCTATCAAATAGGAAAGCGGGAAAGCAGTCAACAACTTCTGTACAATAACCTATAACGCAAGATAAAAAATTAAGATCTGTTTTTATAACCAGAATTTGTGGTATCCTTGTTGAAACATTGGTTTAAGTTCCTCATTTGTGGATATATTTTTTTTTTTTTTATTAATAATTAAACCTTTCGTGGACCCCTCGACGTTGTCCAGGGACCCTCAAATCATTTTTAATCTTCCACGAACCTCCTGAATGATACTAGGGACCCCTGGGGGTCCGTAGGGACCACTTTCAGAACCACTGGTATATATCTTTGCTTTCTTATTTCTTTTTTTCGTTATTGTGAAGTAAGCTTAATAAATTTTTTTTCTATTTTTTCAATAGTATTTTATAATAATTTTATAAGAAATATAATAAAACAAAAAAAACGCATTTGTATTATAGGCAATGCGAATTTATTTTTGGCTTACGATATAAATTTTGTTAAGAAAAATTTATTAAGAAAATTAGAAAGAATTATTGTTTTTCTTTTATTCAAGGTTCATTATTTTTGACAATAAATAAAGAAACGGCGTGCCATAAGCATTAAGATTCGATTTAAAAACGCCGCGCTTATACGCCGATATATATAGATATACAGACGCTCGACACTCGACGGCCAAAACGAAAAATGCTTGCTACCGAAAGAAAAAATATAAAAAAAGAAATATCGGTTTCTTCTCTCACTCGCACTCACATTCATGATCGTTCGTTTGTGTTCAGTAACACGGATGCTGGCACGCACACTAGCCCGCTCGCGTGTAAAAGCCGACTGAGAGGCGGGACTTGCTTTTCCCCACTCTTACAATTACTTTTACCACTCTTTCTCGCTTATTTTTGCAAATACGAAGATAAACCTTAGAACATTTTTTATGTATTTTTCAATTCTCTACAACTTTTGTTTGAAACTTTTTTCGATTAAATGCCTAGATTCTAAGATAAGGCCATATCTTACCCTTTTTTACCCTTTTTCTCAAAAACTTGGGATCCTATTGCAAAAAAATTAGCACCAATCGATTCAGCGTCGTCGACTAACCCTTAGATTAAAAAATCCAGAATACGGCTGAAATTCAGAAATTTGACCCCTTATTGAGCACACTATATGGGACACCCAGTATATATATATATTTATATGCACTGTGTACTTGCTCTGGTCCAGCGTTCTACGTGTTGTTTGCGTGTATAATACGTGTGTGTGTGTGTATGTGTGCGCGCGCGCCTGCGTATTACGAAGAGACTTGGAAAAAGGCGTCATAGCCAGGATGATGTATTGTTAACGTGTATCGTTTATGTGAGTATTTTTATCATTTTAATAAAAACAATTTTCAAGTATGCCGAAAACTAATGCCGAAAAGTGTCGTGAAAATCGGCAGAAAAGAAAAAAGAAAAAAATATTAAGGAGGTCCCAAAAAGTTGAACGGAACGTATTCGTGAATTTCGTGTACGCCGAAGAAGGTTATTAAATGTGCGAAATAATATTTCTAATGCGCTTAATAATAATGCGTCCACTGTAGAAAATAGTGAAAACGATCATCGTAAGTACTTAAATATTTTCTAACCAACAAATTTCGTCCTTAATCCTTACTGCTCGTAGATCACATGCATAATTTCCATACATCGCGTGTATAACCTTATTTATTATAAGGCTTACATTTCGTTTCGAAAAAAACGATAGAAAATTTTATCGTTGTCAAAGAACAATAGTATCCACAATTCAATTGCTATCTGAGTTTCCAAGACTAAATTTGAATCGACTTAAAAAACAATTAAGAAATTATTATATGATTTTATAAATACAAGGAAAGGGTTGTCACTGTTTACCTTTAACTGCTAAAGTTTGAGGTTATGAACGGGATCTTCAATTAGACGGAATAGCATCGTCGTCGAATTTTCTTATACTTTCCGAGACATTGATGAAAACATTGTAGACATTCTAAATTTTGATATTGTAGTTCAATATAAAAGACCACATACGAGGGCAGGTAGAGTTGCAATCTTTTGTAATATAAATGATGGAGAACTTGTTACTCCACAATTAAAATATCAATGCACAACAATTGAAATTATTGTCTGCTCAGTTTTCTAAAGTGGGGGAAATATGTATTTGTCAAAGTAGATTGGACAAGGGTAATTCAGTTATAATTGTGGCAATTTACATTTATCCCAACCAATCAATAAATACAATTATTGAATTCATCCACGAGAGTTTAATAATGATTTTAAGTGGGAATTTTAATCTGAATTTTACATTGGATACACTGCGTTCCTTTGATTGAGTTCCTAAATACCAAATTAAATTTAACCCTTTGCGGTCCTATGTCGAGTGTGACTCGACATCGCTTTTCGTTCTGGCGCGTCCTATGTCGAATGTGACTCAACATCGCTTTTTGTTCTGGCTCGTCCTATGTTGAGTGTGGCTCGATATCGCTTTGTGTTCCGTATCAAGTTTCACCCGTCTATGTCTCAATCTTACGTGTTATCATTAGTAAGTTACGTTAGTAAGGTCATAAATATTTTTCAAAGTAAACGCTACCAAGCGGATAAGCGACTAGTGAAATCTGTACGGATTAGCTGGAACGAAATGGTGAAGAGCGCTTGGTCCGCAAAGGGTTAAAAATGTGCCATGCTAAATCGACAACCAAAACACCAATTAACGCTGTATTTCAAAGATATATTAATCAAATTCAAATCAAAACACTTATTCCATACTTTAGTTACCATAAGCCATTCGTGTCATTTGTTAAAATTGAAAACTTAGAGTCTACGTAATGTAATATATGTAGAATAAAATGTAAAATAATTTTTTAACTTGTGATAATAATATTATATAAATAAACCTTACAATTATCCTACTTCTCTGATACTCTGCATTCATCTCATTCTCTCGAAGTCTAGTTTTCTGAAAGTTTCACTTCTACCGTGTATGAACTGCACACATGTTTTTTTTTTATAATAAAGTAATATACAATCAATTCTTAGTCGAGGATTATAAGTAATTTTTGCTGACGTGATACATTGACATGAATTGTTACAAATAATGTTACAAAGATTAGTGCAAACGGATGTAATTGTTACGGTGTATAACCATATTATTAATTAAGAAAATCTTATTCCTAGGTCGCAAGAGTACAAAATTTTTAGTCTATCAACCAAATTATAATTTTTCAGCAAATTATTTGCTAGATGGTTCCGATGGTTTATTTACTTATGAAAGAGAGAATACTTTGTAGTGGGCTCAGGCCTACATGCTTCTTCTTTCGAGGGAGGAGTGAAGACGCTGTAAAATGTTCAGTGATGTATAGCGTATATTAAGGAGCATCCCATGAGCAAAAAATCTGTGTAATTGATCAATTACATTTGTACTCGCTACAAGTATGTATCATAATTTATTTTCATAATTATAATATCCATATTACGATATTCATACAGCTAACTTAAATTTTTGAGCAATTATCCAAGTATTGTGTTTCAGATAGAACAAGAGAGAAGTCTAGATAAATAGTGCGTCTCAACCAAAACCTGGTTTTCATTTATCTATTTTAATTTTGTAAGTATCCTTTTATAAAATAATAAAAAGTTCTAATAAATATATATATATATATATATATTATATACATATAAAATTTCTATTAGATAAAATAATTATAAAATACTATTACTAAGCAAGTTATATATAATATATATGTATTCTATTGTTTATAGATTTCAAGATGCCGAAAACAAATTATCAAATCTCAAAGAAGAGTACTGATCAAAATAAAGCAACGAAAGTTAAACTACCACAGAAAACTGAAAAGGAACGTATTCGAGGGTAAAGAGCTCGAAAGCTTTAAAAGGAAATACAGCAGCCCATCTGTGAGATGTAAATTGAGTGTTGTAAATCAGGATGCTCCCCAACCTGGTACTAGAGAATGCTGATATTGCCAAATTATCTCACTCAGCTAAATAGCCAAGTTAAATCAATACGAATGTAAGTTGAAGTTACTGATCAAATTATTATCGTTCAGGCTGATGTACATCAATGAAGTTTGTTTCAGCTTCTACACAATCTAGGCACAAGTTTGCATTGGCAAAAGAAATGTAGCATGGAATTATATACCAAAGAAATCAGGTGCATAGTGATGCCAAGAGTACAGACTGTGGCAAAAAGTGATGGAAGACGCCGATGCTATTGTCATTGAAAAACCAGGAGAATCTCCTGTTACTACTGCTTCTCAAGGGTCAAATTGAATGCAATGCAACTGGATCCACGAACAATTTTAACCGAAGTAATGGAAATAGAGGCTGATATCCATGATAGTTGCAGAACTATCAACATCAAATGTTCGATCGATCAATCAAACTGATGTAGATCAACAAATACCGTAAAATGCTTATCACAAATATTATCAAGCTCATCAGGAATTTACAACGAGATTCGTTCGCAATAAATTAGGTTATATTTGCACCATTTGTGATAAATTATGGTTTAAAGAAGATTTGAAAGAACTGCTAGATGCACATCATGAAATTCTACCAGACATTTATTGAGAATATTCTGGTGTGCAACACGTACTTTTCTACTCTGAACAAACAAAAATTCCAGCGATGTCTACTTGTAATGGATTTAAAACTGCTACAAGATCTTATTGCGGAGAGACTAACCTCACCATGTTGATGGACATATGGTATATATGGACAAGTCTTCAATGTACCGGTATCTGTAAACACAACGATTAAAATCCTTCCAAGAAATATCAATGATGACTACTGCATAAATGTGCACATCAAGCTCAGGAAATTCATCGGACAAGCTATTTATACAGTTTGCTCGATAAACAAATGAAAAGCTTGGTTAGAAGTTTTGATATCATCTCAGTTTTACAAAACATACAACATCGACATTGGCAAAACAATTTTCAATGATGATTAAGTTTTGCCAGAAATACTTCTTTTCTTATTTGGGTCAATACCAAAGATTTAGAGAAGAATCAATGTAACACTATTTTGATGATCGAGTGAGCTGAGATTTTTGCGCTGCTTATGTAGCTGAATATGTTAATAAAACTTACAAAGTAGTGAGCAGTCTTCAATGGCTAATCATTCAAACTGTGAACGAGTATCTGGAATTCGACATTATTGACATTACACGAGAAATTTACATCAACATGCTTAATAATGTAGAATTGATTAGTCAGGAGGCAGATTGGTATTTGTTACATGAGCAAATGTCAAAATGCTTCACTATCATAGTTGGTATTCCAACAGCATGGCCTGTTGAACGACAAAGGTTAAAAAAATCAAATCAAGAACTAGAAAAGATGACTATTGAACAAGATTCGACAAACATCTGAAAAGATAATTGGTTTGACAAATATAAGAAAAGACATTTGGATTTAGACGACATTACTTTAACGCAATTTATTGTAAATAATACAGTTCATTATATAAATTTTGTCACATTATAGTCACATTATATAAATTTTGATATGGAAAAAAACAGAATGACACAGAAAACAATGAAAAAACAGAAATAGTAGCTGAATTAAAATTTGTCCAAATCTATGATGAAAATGAAGATTTAATTTGAAACCATTGTAAAGAATTTAAATAGAGTTTAGATATTCAAAAAAACTATTGAAATTTGTCAGAATTTATGTTGTGAAAATGAATCAGAAGACGAAGCAAAGGCATAAAATGTTGCGAATAAATATCCTGATACTAATCCATTTCAAGAGTTGTACGATAATTCAAGTGCCAATATAAGTGCAGATATAACTTTGGCTACATTAAACAAATTTAAAGCAATTGCGAAGAGAAGGGAAAATCTGATGCTGAATCACCAATTTCGTGAATTAATGAAAATGACGAATGAAAAACAAAGTGAACTATTGACACATGTAATATCACATCTACTATCATTGAATGCTCCTCTTCAAATGGATGTGATAAAATATTGGTCATTAAATTAGTAATGGATATCTACAATCGTTTCGCCAACAACGATGCAATTTGTAATGCATACATCACTTGCATTTCAACTAGAAAAGCTTCATTGGTAATTGATGGTACTTAAAATATTACTGTCCAAGTTACTCCCTTTGAGCATTGAAGTCGCTTATCAATATCATACTTTATTCAAATATGTCAAAATGTTAATCATCAATGAAGTGAGTATGATCAGCGTGGAATTACTTTCATAAATTAATTCACGTATGAAACAAATAACTGGGAATTTTTATATAATTTTCAGAGGATGGACATGATTTCGATAGAAGATTTTCTACAACTTGCACCAGTCAGAGCTATTCCTATCTACAAGCGAGTTAAACAGAGTATGGTTGGACCACTTTTACGGCAAGGATTCAAATTTTATCAATTTAATCGAATGATGAGGCAAGCGAAGCAAATATTTGCAACAATATACACTGAAATGGACAACTCCTTCACCAAAGTGAGTTAAAATTGATTTAAGCACGATTGTTTACAGGTCATGATAATTTGTAATCATTCACGGTAGCGAATGGTCTTTGATTTATCTTGATTTAAAAAATGGATTTGGATTCAATGAAGACACGCACAGGTGGTTTGGTTTTGTTCTTTTCTGTAATTCATAGGAAGTACAGTTTTTATTTTTTTTTTTTGTGCTCACAAGGAAACATTACAGTTAAACGCAAAACGGATTTTTACGAGCTTCGATATATCAGTAGTATACTTTTAAGGTGCCTACACGTTAACGTGCCAATTTATTACCGGATTTTGCAGCGATTAAAATCTCATATCGTTCTAATATATTATATATAATATTCTTATATTTTGAAGTTAAAATGTTTGTTATTAAAAATATTGATAGTATATCAGAAGTTGAAAATAAAGCTTATGAAGAATCAATATACAGTTAAGTGGCAAAATTAAGATTAAAAGATGCAACTGTATACTTTCAAAGTTTGCTAGTTGCAAATAATCTAATTGTTTCAGAATATTCGGCTTCAATTGAACATTGGAAATTCTTGCTGAAATCATTACTGTGAGTGGTGAAGAACACATAAAAATAAAACGTGTGGAGGAAAAGATTTCTGAAGACGTCAAAAGGTGATGTCTCATCTGACGATTAAATTAGAAGAACAACGACAAAAAAGAATAAATCAGTTTGGATTATAAAGTTAAAATCGTTAATATAGCAAAAGCACATTCTGAAGTGAAACCTGCGGACGTTACGGGTAAGAGAATGTTGTTGCTTAAAGAAAAGAAGCTTTCATCAAAATGGGAAAAGGAATAACAAAGGAGAAGGTGATATATTAGATAACTATTGATTCTTGGTCTTCGATTGTTTTGTTGAAATTAGGGAAAATTGTTAACAGGTCACGACCAGGAATTTGCAGAAATGAGCTTTAGCAGCTGCAGGACAATTTCCGGATTTGGAATTCAAAGCTACGGAAGTTGGATGACAAAATTTAAAAACAAGTATGGAATTCGTCAACGAAAGATTACAAATTTGTTTCGAAAATGGAAGCAGCAACCATAGAAGAAATCTTGGCGTCTGCAGCAACCTTTCAAAAGCAAATTCATTCAAATTCATACCAAATTTATTGAAGACTATGTTATTAATAATGATCAAACAGGTATGTTAATGCAAAAAATCTCAAAATTATCTTCGATTTCAATTTTACACTTACCTGCTCCATATAACTTATGTCTTTTCTTTTTATCAAGGTTCCAAAATCCAATTTAGCTATAATAGAACTCATGCTAAAAAAGGAAAAAACTTGTTTCTGTTAGAAGGCTAGATATTAATAAAGTGACGCATTATTTTATTTGGAAAAATTTTACCAAAAGTATTTGTATGTCTGCAAGAACCGGACACTTTGCACCTAGAGTCCAGAAAAAAACAGTAAATTATTATGTGGAAAATATACAAACGTCGCGTTGTAAATTCATCGAAGTCTGAAAAGCTCGTGACAGAATTTTACACTGACTTCCTCAAAGATTGCTTCAAATCTTACTTAGGAAAAGAACACTTTTCTTCTCATCATAAACTTTTGAGGACGACAAAAAAGCCTGAGTTATATGATGAAGTATTCCAGGCTGAGGTGATTGATCGCCTACCTGTACTATTAAAGTTATTTCTTCGAAGTGTATTCCACCTTGCGACGTTTATTTATATAGGCAGGTTAAAAATCTGATAAAGCGTATGTGCAGAATTGTTTATATTTAATCGAATACAAACGAAATTTCAATTCTTGTAAAGAAAGCATTAAGATACAATCAATAGTTCATCAATTTTCATCATAGATAATTTTTAATAAAATGATTCGATATTTTTAATACGCTTCAGAATTATTAATTATAAATGAAAGAGAAATATTTTTAAATGTTAATGAAATTTGTTTTCCAATCATTCTATTAAAAAATCGTTACTCTTGTAAAAAGTCATCTTTCATTAATTGCGCAAGATGTGAAAAAATTTATTGTTTTTAATATTTCTAAAGTAACAACTTTAATTCTGGCACCTGTATATAATAAATATTAATGAATATACAAAAAAATGTCCTAACTCATAAATATAGAAAAATAATAGAGAGAATTCAGCGAAGCTCGTTGACTTTCTGCAGGAAAAATTTCATTTTAGATGAATAATTTTTTAACAAAATCGAGTCGAAAACAAACGTGTTTATTTTAGGTATCGTAAAGCCATCGTCTCTACTATCTACGAAATTACCTGAAGATAATCTACAAATAGATGAAATAAATGAAATTATTTTGCATTCAGTTTGTTCTGTTTGTTGCATTTTACGGCACTTTCACTCACGAATTTTCTTAATATGCATATCTTTTGTAAATTAATATATCTGTCAAATTTAAATAGTCATTTGCGATAAAGAAGTTTAACTTCAAAAGCGAGTAATGAGTTGTTTTTATTTAGCTACAAATCCAAAATTATAATAGCTAAAAATTTATACAAATTCTGAAGTATAGCTACTATTGAATAATTACTTTGATCGGAGTAAAAAATTGATCAATCAATTGTCAAAAACCCCATGATATTCAAATATGAAATTTATATCGCTGTGCGACAAAAGTTAAAATTTATATGAAGTCTTAAAACTTGGAGAATAATTTTTTGTTTACTTATTTCGAATCATATGATCGAATAAAAATTCAAAAATATCTAAAATAAAGATCACCCTAATATTCAATAGACTTAAATAGCAGAACAATATACTGTACCAGTTGTGAATATGCTATAATCATTGTAACACGAAAACCCTAATTTAAAGCGACACCAATAATGGCGCCAAATCAACCTATACAGTTCTTTTTAGTATTTACTTTCACCACTACGCGGCGTACACATATAGAATTTTTCCGTTATTACAATTCTCGTCTCGAGTATTCAAATAAGACAATACTAATCCTGTGATACGTTTAATGAGTGTTAGTTGGTGTGATATGTTAACCTCTAAAATAAACTGTGTTATATATTTCTATTAAACTAGTGTACTGTGTATGTAATTAGTTAATATTACTATCATTGAGATATCATTTAATGAGGAGATTAAAGGGGGAGAGAAGATAAGATTTAAATTAAAAGTAAATCATTTTCTTTTGTTGAACTCCTCCACATTTTTTCCAAATTTTCCTTCTCCATGTTTGTACCCTTTATCACAATATTATTCCTTCTCTTCTCTCTCTCTCTTTCTCTCACCCCTTTCCTTATCCCATTCCAGTTTGCATATTCTTTGTTCTAGTGTCTTCTTTTCCTCCATCCATTGTTGTCTTTCTTTCATCCACAATTTCTTCTCCTCTTTCCATTCCTCTTCCCTTTTTTCTAATATGCTAATCAAGCTTTCTAATTTCCTTTCCATTCTACCCAACTTCTCATTCATCTCTCTACTATCTTGGTTCTCCTTCCCAAAACATAACCTTGATTGCTCCATCTCTTTTGCTCCTGCATAGCTTCTTGTTTTCATATTTCCGCTCGCTTTACCATTCATTTTAATATTTTCCATTGATTAGTTAGAAATCTTCCTTACCGACTCTTCCACCAACGTTTTATCCTTTATCCTAACCTCACTTTATTACGTGTCCTCCCGCTTTTACACTATATAAGCTTCTTACTTTACTTTCTTAAAGTAAAATAAATATCGAAGTAATAGTGCTTTTACGCGTAAAAAATGTCCACTGATAGAAGAAAAAATCGTTTATTATTTGATAATGATATTGAAAAAATAGAAAATATGAAGACAATATTTGAATTTCAAGTTAAAATGTGTGCTAATCGTACTCAATATGAATCTCCTGAATTTGTATTACAAGGCACTGATATACATTGTTGTGTAATATTAAAAGAGGAATATGATTATTGTATAGCTTTTTCTTTACACATTAAAAACGATTTCAACAATTTCTGTGTTGATAAACCACGGTTTGAAGAAATTTTATGGTTTAATAAAAAGCGCAATTGCAATGTAAGTGTAAAAGTCAATAAAGAAAATCCAACAACAACCGTCGATTGTCTCTATGGAACTAAGGGTTATAATTGTAAAGTAACTGTCACGTATAGAATAAAAAATAACGAAAGTATAAATGACGAAAATTTAACAATGCGCTCTAATCTGCAATACATGTATGAGGACGAAGAATTTACGGACGTGATAATAAATGTCGAGGGAGAAGAATTTTCTGCCCATAAAGCGTTACTTGTCGGAAATCCTGTATTCGCAGCAATGTTACGAAATGATATGCGAGAAAGTAAAGAAAACATCATTTATATCAAGGAAATGGATCCAGCAGTATTTCAGATCATATTGAGATATCTTTATCTTGGTAACACTGGCAACATTTATTTTAAAAAACTTGGAGAAGATTTTCTTATAAATTTAATAGTAGCAACGCATAAGTATCAAATGAAATATTTGAATACGGAATTAATCAATATAGCAATAGGGTATATTAACCTGAACAATGTTATTAAACTTCTTATACTCGCAGATAGATTTAACATTCCGGAAATAAAACAAAAGAGTATGCTCTATATAAGAAATCATCGTAAGGAAATTTCTGACTCCTTACCATTTCAAGAACTAATAAAAGAGAATCAAAAATTAACAGGCGAGCTCCTTTTATACGTCATGAAAAATGGTCTTCCATAATACGGTCAGTTTATGATTTATTACTTTTTAATACATTTGATTTTGTATCTAATGTAATCGCATCGAAGTTTGTAATAATAAACAACAAACTATGGCAAAAAAGAATGTATTATTAGAAAAAAAAACACGGGTGTGTGTACTCATGCACGCACGTAAAAAGTTATATTTATTTGGCGTAACAAAACAATATTACATGTAACTTCAATAACCTCAAAGATAACTTTAAAAATAACTCCACAAATTTTATCCCGCGTTTCAATATATTCTACATTTGTAAAAAAGACGATAAAATAATAAAATTAAGATATTAAATACAATTTTGATAAAGGTTTAATTCATAAGTATAATCTAATTTATTTATTTATACACATGAGGAAGAGGAAGGGTTTAATTAAAATAAGAAATAAAAAATAAGAAATAAAACACTTGGTTGAGCCAATAAAAAGTATAATACTTTACTTGCTCGTTAGGGAAAACCTTTGTTGCATAAAAACCTTGGTAAATTATTCATATAATTAAAAATAACTTCAGAAACAAAATAATTTAAATATAACTATATATACAATTTATAAATGTTGAAAATGAATTACGTCACACGCACTAGTTGATCTGATTGTGATTCAATGAGTATGTGAATTACAAGAGGCGTATGGTAGCTACAATATGATACAAATTGTTTACTATAAACGTTATCTAAATTTCGTATAAATACAGCATCAATTGTAGTACCATGTCGGGTTGTAGGAACTGATTGATCGTTATATGTTAAAAGATTTAAATCTTCACGTAAACAGTTGATGAGAACATCAGATTTTTCCGAGTTGAAATTAACATTAAAACCTCCTTATATATTATATATATTATATAGTAGTTATATTATTATATAGGAGGATTATGGGTACATATAGGAAAACGATAAATGTAATCAAAGTAGAAGAGGAAGAAGCGGAGGAATTTGTGATGGAAAAGGGAGTAAGTCAGGGATGTCCGTTAAGCCCGACTCTTTTTAATATATATATGGCGGACTTAAAGGAAGAGATGAGAAAAGGGCAAGTAGGAGGATGTAGAGCTGGGAACGAGAAGGTGTGGAGTGTATCGTATGCTGATGATATTGGCTTGATAGCAGATAGAGAAGAAGAGCTGAAATGTGTGTTAAGGAGGTTTAGAAAGTATCTAGAAAGTAAGAAGATGTTATTGAGTGAAGCGTAAACAAAAATTCTGGTATTCGAAAAAAGAAAAGGAAAAGATAGAATGTGATTCTATCTTTTATCTTTTTTATTGATTTATTTATTTATTACTTATTTATTTGTGATTTTATCTTTTATCTTTCTATCTAGATAGTATGTGGAAGCGGGGAGACAAAGAATTAGAGGAAGTGGAGGAAATAAGATACTTAGGATACATATTACAGAAGAATGGAAGGAATGAGAGGCACATGGAGGAGAGAAAGAGGAAAGCAGTAATTGTGATGAAGAATGCATGGAGCATAGGAGAAAGGATATCTAAGAAAAGCTACAGAAGAAGAAGGAAATTGTTTACAGCGTTAGTGGAGAGTGTAGCGTTATTTGGAGCAGAAATATGGTGATGGGAGGAAGATGAGAGGTTGAAAAGTGTACAAAGAAGAGATATGAAATGGACTTTAGGGTTAGATAGTAATATACCAAATTATATAGTGGAGGAAGAATGTAAATATGAGAGAATGAGAATTAAAGCGTTAAGAAGAGTGTTAAAATTTGAAGAGAAGATAAGGGACTCGGATATAAAATTGGTGAAAGAATGTATAAGAGAAAAGGATAGAGACAGAGAAAGAGAGAAAGTAGGGAAGGAATAAAAAATGAGAGTCGGAATAATAAGAAAAGAAAAAGTAAAAGAGGTATGGAATTTAAAAAAGAGTTGAGAGAAAATATATTATTGAGCAAGGAAAGGAAAAAAAACGAAGAGAGAATGGATAAGATAGAGAACTCAAGGTATAACACGGTATACAAGTATATAAGAGCAGAGGAAGAACCAGAGTATTTGAAAAAGGATATGCCAATGAGGAATAGGAAAATAATAGCAAGATTCAGGTGCGGAAATGAATGTAAAAGCAGAGAATTTTGGAAAGGAGAGGAGGAGAAAAGGTGTAGATTGTTCAAAGAAGGGGAGAAAAGTTACATGCACGTATTGGGGAAATGTGAAGTAATGGGAAGTGAAGTTGGAATAGAAAATATACTAAGTCAGGATGCGAAGAAGGCAGAGATACTAAAACGAGTGGTAGGAAAGAGAAGGGAAGTGGAGAAAATTTGAGAGAAGAGTGTTAAGATAATTTTTTTATATAATGTCAGTTATAAATTAGAATTTTTGAGTATCAATTGTCATGTTTGGATTATAGTTTATATAAGATGATATATGTATGTATATAGTTAGATTGATTATTATTGTAGGATATTGTAAAAGAAAGAATCTAAAGGAACCCCTCCAAACCCGAAAGGGGCGGAGTAAGGAATAAATAATAAATAATAATAAATATTATTATATAAGTAAATATTATATATATCTACTTATGTACGCACGTAAGAAGTTATACTTCTTTAGCGTAAAAAAACAATTTTTTTCGCCGCCTATATGCCTTACAACGTTCAATGTTTGTTTGTGATGGATACTTTCTATTACAATTAGATATATTTTTATAACGATAGTAATAGGCACTAAACTTTCTTCCATTAGTTTTAGAAATCTCGAATACTGAAATAAGAATTTAAATGGATACTGATACTGATGAAAAAGCTGCAAGAGATTATAGTTTAATAAGAATTATTGTAGAAAATAATTTATAAATAATCGAGATGCATTCATTTTTCAAATCTTTTGATAGAATATTCATGCATATTGTTTCTTCCCAGTCTGAATAAAATGAGGACGGTGTCTTCCAAAATCTTTCATTATTTCAGTATTATCGGCTTCTTTTTATCGTTGTTGAAAATAATGCGCTATCTCTTCCAGTAAAATGATTGATCATCTATGCGGAGAAAATAAGTTTTCTAATGATTTCAATAAATATTTTTCAAGAAAATTATAATAGTTGTTTCCTTCAGGAGAAAGATTATTACTTTTACCTTTTGACAGATTGGTAACTTTACACAAATGTTTGTGTATGTGTGAACTTAAATAATTACTTTTTAATAATATAAAGTCGCTCACGAAAGTATTTGAGCAGTTGCCATGAAATATTTTATTAATTATAATAAGTGTATTATAGAACACTTATTAACATATTATTAACATTGGATGGAGGTTTGACTCTGTAGATTATACAGATATAGTTTAAAGCAAATCGAAATATATATACAATAATTATGATTTATTTTGTAAAAACGTAACGATTGCTGAAGTCACAAAAAGATTTGGAGAATCGAAATTTATAATATTACTAATAATGAAAAATATTACTTTATTCCAGAATGAATCATCTTTGCTAATAAATTCTTTGGCGAATTTTAATCTTTTTTTCTTATTAATATCACTAATGTATGGCTTCTTTTTGGGAACCCTAGCATGATAATCATTTGTACGTAGTACTCTTGTACATAATTATGGATGTACATCTTTCTTAAAGTTCTGATTAACTATTGTTGCAAGTTTTGTAGCGGTAATCTTTGGATTTTTTTTTATTTCACGGATCAAAACTCTTTCTTCTCTTTCCGCTAACTTCTTTGATAATACCTGAACGGTATTTATTTTTTATAATTCCTTCAGATTTCGATTTTTTAATAATGTAATGTATCGTAGATTTATTTATATTTAAAAATTTACTTAATCCACCGTATGTTTTTATTTTTTTGCGCTACTTAATAATTAATATTTTATTACCTTCAGAAATTTCGCAGAAATTCGCAGCACCTACCACCTCACGTGCGATAATGTGGCAGGACCACTAGAATATTCGTGGCTTCCACAGGTTTCCGGCGTAATAAGTCAGGTAAGAGAGTTCTCTAGCATGCGGTAAAATATATCTCGCGACGTATTTGCGTTACAATCGAGTCGCGTTAAGAGCCCGCTCCTTATAAGTCCGTCAACGAACATTTCAACGAAAGACCTTCCCCTCCATGAGGTGAAAAAAAAATGTATTTTAAAAACAAGACACAGTATACTATAAGATGGATAGCAATTTTACTCGGAGGGACTCAACGCGATACCAAAAAGAATCATGCATACACTAATACACGTAAAAAGTAGGAGAAGTTTAACTGACGACCGTCACCTGCGAAGGAATAGTAGGAATGCGGAAATTCCTAAAATTATATTCTCCTTCACCCCCGTACACAGGTTCATAACGAGATTAGACTGTATTTCCTTTTCTATATAGTCTATTTTCGAGCCACTATCTATTTGTATAATTTCATTCTGAATAAAATATTCGCTTGTCCCGGCTTTTCTCTCAATTCGGTGAGAGTTTTTATATCGAGGCAAGTTGTATTCATTGTATACCAAATGTGTGTACATTGATTTACTTATCCATCCCTATTTCACTCATTCCTATGATAAAAATACGGCACGCATTAACGAACTCACGAATAATTTCTTTCCTAATATTTTTGTTAAACATTATTAATTAGATATATATTGTTCTTCTGAAACAGATGTTTTTACTTATCATTGTAACATTCTTTTAAACTTAGGAAAAACTACTTATAATTCTTGCTGAAAATTGATTGTTGTGAGAATTGAAACTTTTGGAGTGGACGAGAAATAATTTTTAAATGTTTTATATATAATAATATTTATTTAACATTTTTATTTATACGAGTAAAGGAATTTTAGTTTAGTATTAAAGATGGAGAATTGTTAAAACAAAAGTATAGAGTTAAGAAAAATAATAATACTAACTTTCTGACTGTTATCTTAACCGTCTGATTGACACTGTTCGATTCTGCATTTAAACTTAAGTGACAGAAGAGGCAAGTGGATGATATTTAACGACAGAAATAAGTCCTTGTTCGAAATATCAATATGATTGAACATTATAAACAATTTTATCTTTGACTATTTTAGCGTTGACTAAGAGGAACGTAGGGCAATGATACAAATTGCAAAACAAAACTGGATTCATTGGTTCTTCCAAATCTTGAAGCTACCCCTAATCCAGACTCAATGAATTCACCATTTAAACATGCCGGTAATAATAAATGTGAAAATTCAAATGGTCTTTCGATTTCCACGATAGCTATGTCATTAGCATAATTTCCTTCGTAGCCCACATAATTACAAGGAACATAAATACTTTTAACCTTAAAAAAAAAGAAAAATTATTAACTTTATTATAACTAATATATAACCTGCACACACATAACCTATACATATCATTTCTTTGTTAAATAGTTCATTTTATTTGAACGAAAATTTTGGTTCTATTGTATTTTCCATACTCTGGCCTTTTTAACGAATTGTTTTTCGTGCTGTTTAGAATCATAGTCATGATAAACGTTTCTAGTTGCTATATAATATTTACTTGGGTCGTTTATCGATTAAATCGTTTCGTCGTAGACGCAGTGTGAGCTGTGGTAAGAAGGAATTTTTCTTTTATTATTGTTGCTCCGCAAACAAAATGTTTCAATCCATTTGAAATTTTTTCTTTATAGAAAGTAGCGGGCCAGGGAACTTGTGAGAGTGTAGATAAATAGCCGTTTACAGCTCCGTTGATAATAAGGGGTATTTTTAATGAAAGAACAACCCCGCATTCTAAAACATTTAGGGAAACGAACATTAAAATATATGATTATAATTAATGTTACTAAATTATTAATTAGAAATTAATTTTATTATTATATAGAATTATTCAATTATTCTATAGAAAAGCTATCACTTTTCAATAATATTCTAGTATATATTACAAAGTATAATATTTAACAAAAGATAATTCACAATTGTAAACCTGAAATTACACACAATTAATAAGTTTAAATATCCATTTTTTTAATTATCAAGTTTTTAATTTTAATTTTGGTTTAAGTGACATAAGAAACTAGCGTCAGTTAGCTGTTCTACTTTTTAAAGCATGAAGCTGTGTATAATGAACTTAAATTGTTAAAAAATAGATTAATTGATAGTGTTGATCGTGTAAAAATATAATTAATAAAGAAAATGTACCTCGTATATGATTCACGAAAATATTGCAACTTTTTGTAACTATTACATTAATTGAAAATTTTCCGTATAATAAATAAATTAATTTGAACTATTAACGCTGTATTAAATATGGCATAAATAAATGACCCTTTACACTATTTCAATGAAATATGCTACACATTGTACTAGAATCCATGTAATTATAATTATAGGTAATATTTGTATTTTTACTATCTGAAATTGTTAGATAATTAAAATTTAAGATATGTTATCTAGCATGCTAAACTCTAATAATATGTCTATAAAAAAGTTTCCTTTAATATATTATGATATTATAAAAGAATAAGCCCGTACAGGACTAGGTTTTTCAAATTGTTTCAAAGCTTTAAACATGTTAAGTCACTTAACATAGATATCAGGATATTTCAAATTATAAGTATTTGTACGTATTATAATTTTGTTAATAAAGAAGAAGAAGGGTTATTTTTCCCCATAAAAGTTACAAAAATTATGCTGACACCCCTAACATATGCAATAATAACCTACATACTTGGGAAACATCGCATTGGTTTGGGTTCCCAATGACCTGTATCGTTACATGTAACTTGATTTTTTTGTTTCAATTGAACTTTTCCAACTTCCTTATTATTGTCGCGATAACTGAGTTCTGCGATGGTTCCAGGCAAAACAGGAGATTCACAAGATACCCATTCACCATTCAATGTACATTGAACGTTAGTCGATACTGAAGCCAATGACTGGCAACATATTTCTAAAATAATGTAAGAATCATAAAGAAAATGATTGATTAGTAAAGAATTGTCGTTATAAAACAAAAGTTTGTAATCTTACCTACACAAACTGGAATATTTAACCAGTTTCCTTCTGGATCACAAAATACATCACCGGAACCGTTTATTTGGTATCCGTGATTACAGGTATAAATTAAATGGGACAAAGCTGGTAATTTTGTACCCTCCTGTACGTCACAATTGCTTTGTTGTGATTGACATTGCAACTTACATAATTGCCGATAACCATTTGCTGGCTGGGAATAGTACAAATATTACAAATATTTTTTTGTACTTGCACAATTGAAGCAGGTATGGACGCTAAAAAATCTGTAAAATGAAAGCAATTATTTAACTATTTGATCATTTGTCAAATAAGTTTTTTACAAGAATCATTCAGACTTATAAAGAAACGTATTTCAAAAAATAAATGCGCGCAATTCACTCGCGGTAGAAGTGTTTAAACCTTCAGAAAACTAAACTTTGAGAGAATAAGACAAACGTTTACATTTTATTCTACATTACACATTATACAGACTCCAAGTTTTCAATTTCAACAAATGACACGAGTAGCTTATGGTAACTAAAGTATGAAATAAATGCTTTGGTTTGGATTTGATTAATATATCTTTGAAATACAACGTCAATTACTGTTTTCGTTTATATTGTCGATTCAGTTTGACTGTTGTACATTTTAAAATTTAATTTGGTGTTCAGGAACTCAATCAAAGGGAACGCTGTATCCGATGCTAAATTCACGTTGAAATGCCCACTTAAAATCATTGGAATTTTAAAGCAATCTTTTTTAAGAATCCGCGATGATATTTCTGGTGTGTAATTTATTGAATTTTCGTGGATGACCTATAGATGTAAATGTTTGCTCTCTTTTCCGTGTCGTTTCTTCGTTTTATCGAGTATTAAAACACAACGATTCTAAAGAAGTTTTTACTATCTTTTTTTCACTTACATAATTTATCAAATGTCTACGGACAAATTGTAATGATGTAGGGAGTTAATAATAAAAAAAAAAAAGAAAATTCTAATAATAAGGAGATCTAATACTTAAGAAAATTTTTTCTCAAGGTTGTGTAGAAAATATATAGATATAATGAAACGAATGTCTAATGTATAATATATACTCGTGTTCGCGAATGAAATTTTTTCCTATTAGGTTGAAATCATCATCGCATAATTGAAGAATAATTGCAATAGCAGAACAAAATATTAGTAAACTCGTTTTCGATCATCTTTCTTGAACGTCCAATCGTTTATTTATCGCTTTTACTTTCCTTTGTGTCTTCGTTTATGACCGAGTGGTCTTCTCTTCTTGTCTACACTTATTTTGTTTCTTATTTTTTTTCTGTCGTCTATTTGATTACCATCTATTCGTCTAACGTCTGCTTCTACGTCTAAGTTCGACTGTTCTCGTCTAACACCTAACATCGACTGATTTAAGCGTTAATTTCCTTTTTTTCCCAACGCGTAACGTCTAAGCCGTTAATATCATGATTTTCTACGAATGAATCACGCAACAATTAATAAATCATTCGTACGTATACGCTCATCAGTCTTTACTCTTCCACTCATTCACATTCATTTGTCTCGATATTTTTATTATTTTATAGTAATTTTTTTACTTGAAGAATATTTCCAAGAATATATACGTTTTTTACAAAGAACTATTTATATTTTTCATGATATTTATATAGTGTACGAAACAACGAATTAAAGTAACTTATATGAACATGGTATTTCGATCATTTTTTCTCGTGTTATTCGCATCCAAAGATAATTACTCTGTTCGGCTCTAATATCTCTGTTATTAGTATAATAATAATACGAAAAATGATTCATACGAAACTTGCATAGCATGAAAAGGGACATATTTTGATATCTATTTCTTTTTTGTAGGTAAAGGCATAGCGGAGGTATCGAGGACATCTAATTTTAGTAATATGAAAATTATTGCTAATCGTATGAAAAATTAATATCTTCAAGATATTGTTAATATTCTTGGAAATATAAAATAATATAATGTAATTGTATTACTTACAGTCAAATGCAATTAAAAATGAACACTTTCTATGTACGATATCCATAGTGAACAAAATGAAAAAATAGAAAATGAATTTTTAAATTGAAATAATATTCAAAGAGAGTGCCGTATCGTGTTGTCTTAGATCAACTCAGATTCATCACTGTTTGCGAGTCGGTCCGTTGGTTCACATTGGAGAAATTTTTAATGTTCGCTGTATGTTATATACGTTATATCAATACTTGCGAATACTTGCGGTTACGTGATTAAAATTATGAGATAAAAATGTAATCGATAGAAACAAGTTAAAAGAAGTGTAATCTAATATAATAGTAGAGATTCGTTTAATATGTTTAATCTATGTAATTATTATTGTAATATTAAAGTGTAGATCACAAATGTCATGATTACATTATGATTACATCATATAATAAATAACATCGATCATATTTCATTTATTTTGAGCATTAAACAAGTTTTCATTCGCTTCAAAATGATTCCAGATTTTACTGCTATAATTAGTGACAATGTGTTTGGATTACGAATACAATATATTCGTTTATCAAATAGCAGTAATAGCAGTAATAGCAATAATTAGTAAGCAAGAAATGAAGGAGATAAAGAACTTAATTACCTACGTCCGTTCAGGAGACACTAAACACCGCTTATAATTAATTATTAAACTAATTTATCACTAATTAATAAATATTTTTACAAATGAAGCTACTTATCGAATTACAGCGAGTTAAATGAAATTATCGATTGACCTTTTAAGCGTTTTGACGCATATATTTGTTCTCACATAAACATTCAATTTAGGCTAGTTAGGCATATGTGGGATCTGACAAAACCATTTTATTTTCATTTTGCAATGAAAATTCAGTTTGCTTAACTTGCGCTTTTTCGTAAAAAATACGCAGCTCCAAGTGTGCTTTTTTGTAAAGAGTGGGCAGTCAACGGCGCACGTTTAACGTCGGACTACGCAGCGCTCAAAGGTTTAAGCAAAATGTTGTCAAGCTACTTATACTTTTTAGTTTAGGAAATGATTATAAAAGTCGACTAAACCACACGCTTAGACGATCTAAGAAAAGTTAAACAATAAAAGCTAAGAAAACGGTATGTATACTGTGCTTACTATTACGTGATGTGTGGACGTCGAATAAATATAAAGATACACGAAATATATTCAAAAATAATAATTTTATAGGTAAATTTGTACATCGTGAAATCATTTTAAATTAGCTGTAAGAAATACGCGAAATAAGCAGCAAGTCGTTTAGAATTTTTGGTAGGCCTCGGCGAAAAAAGCATTGAGCGTAAAGGATTCAAATGCAGTCAAATGGTTCGTATTACTTAATTCTCATTATAGTATTCTGAGATATTTTTTTTCTAGTATCTATGTGTTCAGATACTTTGAAATCTTAAGTATCAATAGCTATTAATTTTCTATATCGTATGCTATTATAGGATAGTATAATCTTATGGTGTTTATTTGTTCACGTCTATTAGCATTAAGAAGACAAATAAATAATTCAGAATAAATTGTTTGATGTCAAGCCATTTTTTCATTTAACATTACATTTGTCACTTTTAATGTATCCTTTCATTTATTGTATCAGTAATTATATAATAATCTAATAATTCAATAAAGATAGCGCATTTCTTTTTATATTGTTCTTCCATTTATTTTTCTCTTGAAGAATTGTTTATGTTTTAATTGATAATACTTGTAAATTTTTTATTTATTTAGGAAAATTAAAAATTGTTTAAATTGGGGAAAACATATATGTAGGATCGAATCCTGACCATCTGATTGCTAGGGAAATACACTAATGCTTAACTTGAATTTGACCTTGAATAATATGTTTTATTAACACCTATTACAAAACTACATATTACAATAATATTTATCGTTAACAAAATAAGAAGAAGCAAATAATATAAGAATATAATTAAAATACATGTGTGCATAGCTTGCGCATGGTTTCATAATGATTACATTTTATAGTTCTATGGCGATTAAGTATGTACATAAATCTCTTGGTATTTTATTGTAAATTTCGATCAGGAAATGTTAAGACATTGAACGCCGACTTCGCGTTATTATGAGATTATTTTTACAATATGTTATCATGTTTTAAACATTGATATATTTTACTTTCCATTGTTTATTTTTTTCTGCATTTGTTTAATTTCTAATAAGACATAGATAATATTCTATGCAAAATCAGATCAACAATTACACCTGCCTACAAATGAAAACTTTTTGAACGTTATTTTGATTTGAGTGAAAAATATCACTAATTTATAGTATTTTGAACACAAAAATACCTATATAATTACTCTATCACATCAGATTTCTTTGCAAAAAGGAAAAAACGTTTATTTTAAAATTTTAAGAAAAAATCAATTATATTATAAATACATATATTTGAAAACTTACAAAGAGAAAATATCAAGTACAATAATTGCTACAGGGCTATTTTGAGTGACATCTTTTACGTTTATTGATAAAATTACGTCTGGGTGTAATTTTTTTAATAGAATCATCAATAATATCACGTTTTATTGACCAGCAGTTATCATATTCACATTCCATCGACCATGGTACCTTGTTTCCATAGTTTTAATGTCTTGGTGAAACCTTTCTCCATGTTCTTCACTATAATCACCAAGATTATTAGGGAAAAAATCCACATGTGAATATGAAAAATGGAGATTTATACTCATATTACACCCTAATTTTTTATATTTATTTAATAAGTTTGCTACAATATTTTTATAATCAGGATGTTTGTGATTTCCTAAAAAATTGTTGACAACATCTTTGAACGCCAGCCAAGCTTCTAATTCAGTAGTATTCAGTGTTGCATCAAATATTTCATCGGTCATCATAGATAAACACACTGATTTCAGTAAATAGTTTGTAAACAAAGTAACTATAACGGCTTATTTCCATGTAACGCGTTTCGGATGGGCGTGTCGCTGTTCCAGCTAATATATTTTCTCACGAGAGGTCGCTTAATTCAAGGAAAGAGCGCCAAAACTCAATATTTTAATTTATTTTTACTGAAAAATCAAAAATAACGAATATATTAATTTTACTAAAAATCTAATGTGATACGATAAAATTAGGTTTGATTTCGTAATCAGCACTACAAAATTAGTGGAAAAAATTAATTATATCTTTGACAAGGAAAATCATGTTGGCCAGTGTTATTCTGTACAAATTAATTTAAAAATCAATATTAATACAATGGCGTTCAATGTGTGTGTGTGTTTTTTTTTTAAACTCCATACATATTTACAATTTGTTCGTAGACATTTGGTAAATTGTTGTATAAGTGAAAAAATATAGCACGTGGACGGTTTCTCCAATGAGATAGCGTCGCTATTGTCGTTTATTTCGTTTAGTTATAATTTTTACTAAGTCTTCTGGGTGGATTCCTTTGAACCTTCTCGGGATATATTGGTTGTAGTTATCGTTGACGGGTTTATGTGCGTATCAATTCTTCTTTTGTATCTGCTGGTTGACTTGGTTATTTCTTCTTCTATCGTGGGAATATTTAAGTCCTTCCTTATCTCTTCATTACGGACGTACCATGGAGCATCCACGATTGTGCGCAGGGTTATGGATTGTTGAGCCTCGAGCTTGACAATGTGGCTTTTCGCTGCTATACCCCATAGCGGTAATATTTCAATGTGTCAATTTGAATCTTATTTATAGAGTTAGGTACTAGGGATCAGAAAAGAGCTAAAAAAAACTGGTCCTGTTATAACTTATTTTAACGGCTATGTAAACTATGTACAGTATTTTCAGTTGAATAACAGTAAAAGGCTTCTGCTGGTACGAATCCAGATTTCTAAGTTTTTGCAACATATCTGTCATTTATGAAAAATGTACGCTAATCAAGTTTTTGACATTGAATAATTTAATAACGTTTATTACGTGTTTTCTAATTAATTTAATAATGAAATTACCAATTCCGTATATATTTGCTGTCTTACAAATGTTTACATTGCTATAATGTATTTAATAACTTGATAGTTTAATTCTAAATATTTGTAGGCATGATTTCAAGCATTTTTTTTCAAATTGTCTAATATATTCCATTTAGCTGTTGTTGATTATAATCCAAATGATATACCCATAAATTATAAATAGTCTAATTAATAGTTAATAGCACAGTATATTTGTATACGATTGTTAAAATATTTGTTTTTAAAAAGACTTCAAAATATATAAATTAAAATAACCATAATTTTTTCAGAAATATTGATATTCTCTAACACAGCTAAGTACTTAGCTGTTCATAGTTTCTTATATATTAATTATGACAAAATATCCTTATTTTATAGTAAAAGTAATCATTTTACAGAAATGATGTACATGATACTTTTCTGAAATTTCAAGAATTTGCAATTTAAGAAAATTATGTTAAAGTCGCCATTAAAGTTACAAAAATGTATATTTTTGATTTTTGTTCTTAAATATACACAAAAGTGTACATTTTTATTCATTTTTAAAAAGAGTTATTTATTATCTTTTCAAAAATTCCTAGAACTTGTTTTTAGTCTGAAGCCTCAAGGATTGCGTTACTTCTTTATGATACCTCGCAAAATGAAGTTATATTCATATGATACATTATTTTCTTTAAGAACACTGACATATGCATATGTGTAAACTGAATTATTTATTATATTAAAATTTGTCGATGGAGAAAAAGTTTTAATCATTTTCTTGTATATTCATTGAATTTCAAATCATTTTATCGTCGCAAAATCTTTTATTTTTTAACATAAGTAAAGTAAAGAATAGAAAACAAGTTTAATCACACACACATTTTCTTTTCGCTTTTGAAAATTTCTCGTTCAGTAAGTTAAATATTTTATAATGCATAATGCCCTCCTTATTCAGATATTAATTTTTCTGAATTCAATTAAAGACGTCTTATCCACTCTTACTAATCTTTTCAAAGAATGATTTTTATTTTTCGCAAAGGTTTCAAATGATACACGGAAATTTGAAAAAAAGATTGTTTTTTTTTTACCTAATCTTACACCATCTTCCATGCTTATAATAATAGTTAATTTTACCCATTTGACTATCCAGAGATTGACTGTTAATTTTTAAAGCATCCAAAAAGTGAGTAGTCGTCCAAAAAGGATTTTCTTTTATTAGTCATGATAAAAATGCTTCAGTCTCTTCGTATGTTACGACGAATATTTCACGTATACGAGAATGTTTCATTTCATAATCAAGGAAAATATTAAACCAATATTTAACTGTTGCTAAACATACTTCAGGAAACCGATAATAATTCAATGATAGAAGCTCCTCTACAGTGTTTTCAACACTTACGCCTCTTGAATAATTTCTCCTCAATTGTACCATCACATTTGTAAATTTCGCAGACATATTTAAAAATGTTCAACAAAGAACATGAAACTCATAAATAACAAACGAATCTTTATATCCAAATATTAAAATAACACTTCACATGAACGTTTAACATTGATTATATATCAGTCTGGTCATAATTTGTTGCGATTGTAGATGACTTTGGAATATGACCAATCGGAATAGTTATTAATAGCACTAATTAGCCGTGAATAGGCTAAATATGTAATAGTTTTATAGCAGGAATGATTTTGTATATAATGTTTATGATACCTGAATAGTAGGAAATCAGGAATTGTGTGTAAATCGCACAAGAATAGCCTCACGGTATTCGAAAAACTTAGAACATGTCAATATGGCGTAACTGTGTCTATGCACAAACGTTTTATATAGGTAACTGACCTGAATGGAAGTGGTCAGATTTCCTACCCATGCACATAGCTCATGGTACGATACACCAACCTTTACTTCTCGAGCCCTTGCATGCCCTCGCCACTCCACTAGCGCCGCATCTACCAAACCAATTCGGCGCGAAATACAAATTCCTTCCCATAGATTAAATAACCCGAAAACTTAGCATTAAAATTGAAAGTATTTTTAGTAGGAAAAACGAATATAATATATGTTATGGAATAATAAATTATTCAATAAACGAATATACGACGCATCTCGTTCCAAGAAATCAGAAACCAGTTTTGTGTAAGATTACAGAATACCGTTGAACTTAAAGAATAATATTATTTATTTTGAACTAAGAAAACAAGAATATTGGTAATATCAATTATAAATAGTATTCGTAAACATGTAATTCAAGCGTTAATCAACTACCTGATAGTAAAAGAATCTTGTTATTTAAAAAATGTTTTTATTTTTGACTTTGTATGATTCTTGTAGAAAATTTAATTGACGAATGATCGAATAATTGAACAATTAGTTTTATTTCATAGTCTTCTTAACATTCATACCTCTTTCAATCGTGGCAATAGAAACAAATGTTTGTACGGTGTCTTCCAAGTTAGCAAATTGCTATCGACAATTATGTAATTTGTAATGCCAATCACAACAAAGCAATTGCGACGTGCAGGAGGGTACAAAATTACCAGCTTTGTCCCATTTAATTTATACCTGTAATCACGGATACCAAATAAACAATTCCGGTGATGTTTTTTGTGATTGGGAAGAAAACTGGTTAAATATTCTATTTAGTATTCAAAAAATTGTAAAATTAAACGTAATGAAGATAGAAAATATATATCAATATCTATACGAATTGTTTTCTTTAATATTTTTATTATTTCCTTAATAATTCTACATTAATATTATATAATAGAAATACGGTGCAAATCATTGACTTCAGCATCAAATGATGCTGATTGTAAATTAAATGGTCAACTGGTATCTTGCGAATCTTCTGTTTTGAGTGGAACCATCGTACAATTGAGTTGTCGTGAAAATTATCACGAAATTGAAACTTTTGTATAAAAATTAAGAAATCAGGTCAATGGAAATCCCAACCAATACGATTTTTCCCAAGTATGTAGGTTATTACTGTTCGTGTTGAATTTTGCAACAAAGAAAGCGAAAGATCCGTGGTTCTAGTCGCTGTCTAGCCAGTCTTGCGGTTTAATTTTTTTACGAATCCTACAGTTGATTAAAATTTAGTTCGAAAGGTTATAGTAATTTTAATATATATTTTAGTACGGGGTATAACTTTTATCGTAAACGGTAATCCTGGTGTTGACGGTCCAAAGGAATTTATTTGTTGAACTAGAAGATTTTCTTTTTACTACAGATTATTGCGTTTTTGATGAAACAACTAAGAAAGTAAGTGACGCGTGAAAATGTTATGTAGAAAGCGGAAATACAATTCGTTACTATGATTATAACCTGAATGATGTAGGTTTTGTAAGACGGAGCTAATATACGAAAAATTGAAAGACTAATCAATTGTTTAACTATTAATGGAAAAAAACGTCGAATTATTATAGTTTAAATAAAATAATTATTCTCAAATGTATATATATAATAATTTTCTGCTCCAACAAATTGATGTTAATTTGAATTATTTTGTCGTCAATGGAAATTATGCTTGGAATTTAACGTTTATTGGAGATTGAAGAACAATTTGTATTCTAACTTACGTTATTATTAACATACATGAATGATACTTTATTAATTGATTTTTGATTAACGCTCGTTGCAAGAATCGATAATTTTGTCTTCAGAAAACCAAGCTTCTATCTAAAATTCGAAAAACAACGATTTTCATGTTAAATACAGATCTGTAAGCAGCAATTCTGTTATATATGAACAATAAATAACGGATGAGGAACTATGTGTGAGTAAAACAAATAATTACTAACGGATAAAAATCAATATGTGGTATTTATCATGTTTATAAGTAATGAGAGCGATTAATATCGCGATTAAATTATATATATATATGTATATTTCTTCAAAACTTGTTCCTTTTTTTATACATTTATTCCACGATAGTAATTATGAGACTTAAAATTCATGTGTATTGATATAACGTATATAACATACAGCGAGCATTAAAAATTTCTCCAGTGTGAATTACTTTTTCATTTTGATCACTATGGATATCGTACATAGAAAGTGTTCATTTTTAATTGCATTTGACTGTAAGTAATACAATTACATTATATTATTTTATATGTAAGAATTATATTTTATAGTAATAGTATATATTTATTAGTGATTAAACAGGTATAATGTTTGAAAATAATAAGAGATAGAATAGTAAGTATTAGCCCAGTCAACGCGGGCCCACCACGGAACTTTCTTACTAACAGCTTCAAAATTTGATCTAAGGGTAAGTTGACGACGCTGAATCGAATGGTGCTAATTATAATAAAGTCAGCAACCGTGATCTTGGGGAAAAAGGGTAAAATATAGCCATATCTTAGAATCTAGGCATTTAATCGAAAAAAGTTGCAAACAAAAGTTGTAGAGAATTGAAAAATACATAAAAAATGTTCTATGAGTTATCTTCGTATTTTCAAAAATAAGCGCATAAAATTGGATTGAAGATGGGAACAAAATTGTAAGAGTGGGAGAAAGCAAGCTTATCCCTCCGTCGCGTTTTACACGCGAGCGAGCTAGTGTGCGTGCGAGCGTCCGTGTGCACTAATACACAAACGAAGGATCTTCGGCAATCTTCGGGACTCTCGGTCTTGAATGCAAGTGAGAGTGAGAGAAGAAACCGATATTTCCCTTTTCTATTTGTTTAGGCGATAACGAGTATTATTGTCCTTGGGAGCGTTCTAATATTTCTCTTTTCATATATTTTCTTTCGGTAGCAAGAATTTTACGTCTTGGCCATCGAGCGTCGTGCGTTTTGTATACGAGTGCGAGTGAGAAAGAAAACCGATATTTCTCTCTTTCTATTTTTTCTTTCGGTAGCGAGAATTTTTCGTTTTGGCCATCGTGCGTCGAGCGTTCTATATATCTATATATATCGGCGTATAAGCGCGGCACTTTTAAATCGAATCTTGATGCTTATGGCACGCCATTTCTTTATTTATTGTCAAAAATAATGAACCTTGAGTAAAAAAAAATAATTCATTTTAACAGAAACTATTATTATTTAGTTGAGAGTAAAAATAATGAATTAATTTTGTGTCTCGCCATAAAATTAATTAGAATAATTAATTGATATAAATTCTTTGCCTCACAAAAATATTTTGTATATCAAATTGAATACGTATTCTCTTTAAGACGAAATTTAAAATTTAAATATTTTTCCTATTAAATTATGTATTTTATAAAATTTTAAATTACTGACTTTTTGTCTCGTAAAAATTTATTAGTTTATCAAATTAAATACATATTTGAAAAAGGAGAATTTTATAACCACACATAAAATTAATTCAAGATATATATGAAAGGATATTCTAAAAACGTGGAATTTATTTTTTGTCTATACATAATTTTAATTCATTTTATTATGTTATAAGAAAACAGTAATGCATTCTGATTCATCTTCGAAGTCTTAAGAATTGTACGAAATAAATTGAGCTATTATCAATTGGTGCGTTAGCGTAAGTAGTAACGTCTTCGCTTCTCGCGCTGGGTATTTAACGTTCGATTCTTCGTGGGGGAATTATTTTTTTATAAGTTTTTCTATCCTTAGGTTATATAAATTGTTTTTACATTTCCTAATTTCTAATTATATATAGAAAACAATTAAAATTATTACAAAAAAATTAAAAGCAATAAATTTTTTTACATCTTGCACAAATAAAGGAAGATTTATTATTTAAATTACAAATTCATCCTGTAAATATCATCCTAAAAAATGTCTCGTTTCGGCACGTTAAAAATTAATTTTTGTTATTTATTGGATATTATTTAATTTATAATTAGTAACTTTATTACTCGCGTAATAATGTTGATTTCTTAATAAATTTTATATCGTTAGTGCAAAATTTGAAAAAAATCTGAGGTTGGACTCACTGACTGTCTCCTTGTTAAGGATAGAAAAACTTATAAAAAAAATAATTCCCCCACGAAGAATCGAACGTTAAATACCCAGCGCGAGAAGCGAAGACGTTACTACTTACGCTAACGCACCAATTGATAATAGCTCAATTTATTTCGTACAATTCTTAAGACTTCGAAGATGAATCAGAATGCATTACTGTTTTCTTATAACATAATAAAAATGAATTAAAATTATGTATAGACAAAAAATAAATTCCACGTTTTTAGAATATCCTGTCATATATATCTTGAATTAATTTTATGTGTGGTTATAAAATTCTTCTTTTTCAAATATGTATTTAATTTGATAAACTAATAAATTTTTACGAGACAAAAAGTCAGTAATTTAAAATTTTATAAAATACATAATTTAATAGGAAAAATATTTAAATTTTAAATTTCGTCTTAAAGAGAATACGTATTCAATTTGATATACAAATAAATTTTTGTGAGGCAACGAATTTATATCAATTAATTATTCTAATTAATTTTATGGCGAGACACAAAATTAATTCATTATTTTTACTCTCAACTAAATAATAATAGTTTCTGTTAAAATGAATTATTTTTTTTTTACTCAAGGTTCATTATTTTTGACAATAAATAAAGAAATGGCGTGCCATAAGCATCAAGATTCGATTTAAAAGTGCCGCGCTTATACGCCGATATATATAGATATATAGAACGTTCGACGCACGATGGCCAAAACGAAAAATTCTCGCTACCGAAAGAAAAAATAGAAAGAGAGAAATATCGGTTTTCTTTCTCACTCGCACTCGTATACAAAACGCACGACGCTCGATGGCCAAGACGTAAAATTCTTGCTACCGAAAGAAAATATATGAAAAGAGAAATATTAGAACGCTCCCAAGGACAATAATACTCGTTATCGCCTAAACAAATAGAAAAGGGAAATATCGGTTTCTTCTCTCACTCTCACTTGCATTCAAGACCGAGAGTCCCGAAGATTGCCGAAGATCCTTCGTTTGTGTATTAGTGCACACGGACGCTCGCACGCATACTAGCTCGCTCGCGTGTAAAACGCGACGGAGGGATAAGCTTGCTTTCTCCCACTCTTACAATTTTGTTCCCATCTTCAATCCAATTTTATGCGCTTATTTTTGAAAATACGAAGATAACTCATAGAACATTTTTTATGTATTTTTCAATTCTCTACAACTTTTGTTTGCAACTTTTTTCGATTAAATGCCTAGATTCTAAGATATGGCTATATTTTACCCTTTTTTACCCTTTTTCCCCAAGATCACGGTTGCTGACTTTATTATAATTAGCACCATTCGATTCAGCGTCGTCAACTTACCCTTAGATCAAATTTTGAAGCTGTTAGTAAGAAAGTTCCGTGGTGGGCCCGCGTTGACTGGGCTATATCTACAATCTAAACCAATAGTCTAATGCCACGATATATCAGGTGTAACCCTTTACGTCCGAAGACAACCGTTTTAATTAGCGAAGAACACCCGAACCCGACTCTTCGTCGCCTATCGTCGTCTTTTGTCCCTTCGCCGTCCCCCGTCGTCTTCCGTCTTTTCTATTACATCACACACTAGTCGTTTCAACAAAACTATTACGGACCGCCCTCCCCAGTCCTTTCCGTCCCCTATTTATACCCGACATCCCCTCCATCGTCTCTCGTCATTTTCCGGCATTCTTTCTGGAAACTTCCCGATGATTCCCGATCACGAATAAAGGCCTCTCCCTGCACTTTCAAATCGGGAACGTTCGAGAGACTTCGACGTGGCCACACAAAGGCGATAAGTCCAGATGGTGTAACCTTACAACCTAAAAAAATACTCTTGTCTAACGCAACGGTCCCTTTTCCCATCCTCAACCGATGCATTCCTTCATTCCTTTCAACCATTCACACCCATACCATTACACATATGGCAGATGAAGACCCACACAAACATGAAATACTTATATTTACATTTCTCAAATATTCTCCAACCCCACAGTACGCTAAGCTGAATTTTTTAATTTGATAAGTTTTCATCTGAAAGTAATTGATGGTAATACTACTGCCCTATGTGACGTAATGATGTTTACAGCAATTTTTGAGTCGTGCACCAATAACGGTACATGCGGCGTGGTAATTAGTTATGTGTAAATTATAATAGGAAAACCGCAGGAAATATCACAAAAAGGGTGACACTTGTTCGTAATGATTGTTTTAATAAGCCATACGTATGCAATAGTTGTTTTAACAAAATTCATCACTATATTAAAATATATGACAAATATAGGATTTATTCACTATTTCTTATTCACTTTGGTACATAATTTTGTTTTCGCTTATCCGTTGTTTTCATTACCAAGCGGAAGAGAGCTCAGTCCACTTATCTCATATTGTAGTCGAAAGAAGATAAATGTTTCCAGTATGTCACGTCAATACTTCGTAAAAAACGCGAGTGTGTGTATTTATGTATGCACGTAAGAAGTTACACTTTTTTGACGTATAACAAAACAAAATAATAAATAATTAAATTTAAAAAATTATAATATAAACACTCAGTATTATATGTCAATATAAAAAGTACAAAATCATTAGTGTGAATTATGCAGATAGCAAACAAATTTAAAAGACAAAATACTTATTTTAAAAATACAATTTTTAAATAGTTAAAAAAAGCACGTGTTCAAAATTCTTATATCTAGATACGCATTTTCTTAATTACAATTTTTTTTAAGTTATTTTACGTGAGGCAGAATCATTTCTTAAAAATTTACCTGCAAAAAGCACACTCATAAAAATTTCATTTTTATATATATCCGTACATAAAAACAATAATTATATCAAAAATAATCAAAATAAATTTTTTATATTTATTATATATAATTATTTATTATCTGATTGATTATTATTTATATTTAATTATATATTAACACTTTATTGAGACGGCTCGCAGTTGAGACTGCCGCTCACTAAGTACTGGCTTAGGGGCGCGCGCATTTACTCCCAGTACCGGCTATTTTTCCAACTGTTCGAAAACCGTCGATAGCTAAAAGCCGATTAATAGGCAAGCGGTCGAAAAGCGCTGGCAAACGAAAAGCTGATAAATAGGCTCGCGGTCGATAAAGTGTTAAATAATAGAGTAATAATAATTTATATTTTAATTATTTATATATTATATATTTACAATTAAAATAATGTTTATATTATTTCATTGTTATTCATAGTATGTTTTTAATTTTATCTATAAATATTTGAGTTTTTTGTTTTGTTAGTTTGTTAAAAACCCTTAAATTTGAGTTTCTGGCCGTTGGTTTGTAGCCATTGTATATATTATATTCAGTGTATATTATAGTCACATTATATTATTACCATAACATTGCTACCTACACTATGCCTGATAAAACTACATAGTGGTGTAATATCTGTATTCGGCCAATTGCCAACGAAGCTTCTGCTATGACTCGAGATGTTTCTAAACATAAATTTCACTTCGTCTGTGCTAAGGTTAGATGTGCCCTCTATTCGAGATCTGAAGTTAAAGATTTCGTTTTTAGCAAAAGTCCCATATGTATAGTGAAGAACGATCATTTAGTTTCTGTTCCGGGTGAAATTAATATAAATTTAAGTAAAATAAATGACACTGATGCTAAACTCACAGATCAGTCTACTAAACTGGATGGTATATCTGTTGATTGTGCTTCTCTACGTGAAGATTACAATGTCTTGGAAAAGCGAGTTAGTGCTATTGAATCTGCGTAATCGTCAGATTTAACTTGTACAGTTGGCCAATCGACCAGTTCTCAATTAAAAGCTATTCAAGAGATAGAAACGCGCCTGTTATTTATGGAATCGAAACAACTCTTTGATCAATTTGTTACTTCTGAACTTCCATAGCTTGAACTTCCAGAGAATTTAACAGTTGCAGTTGTTAAGCTTGGAAAAATTTTGGAGGTTCCTGATCTGAGTACTAATAGTTTCCTATTGATAGAGCGTATTGGAAACAAAAAGAAGAAAAATGTTAAAGGAAACTCTTCTCGTGAACGTGATATTCTTATAAAATGTCATTCTTCAAATTTGGTTGACAAGTTTATTGCCTGCAAGAAAAAACAAAGCGATGTTTCAGCTAATTTAATCATCAATGGGTCGCAAAAAATGCCAGTTTTTGTGAATAAGCGGTATTCATCGTCATTATAAAAATTGCGACAGAATATTAATAAGAAGTTTCCTCATATTAGCAAAAAATTTTTGGATTACGGCTAATTCTGTTTGCGTTGACCTTCCAAATGGATCAGAACCTGTGAAAATTTTTCCGTCAACAGATTTATCAAATATTCCTAATCTCTGTGATTATTATTGTAATATCGGCTCTCAGCAACGTAATATTATTGCTGGATCATCTTTTAATTTAAAAATATATCACTTAAATGACCAATCACTTATTCCTCATATTGAGAGATGAGTTTCGTGAATTTTTTAGAGAAACTAATCATGACATTATTGCTGTCTCAGAATCTTGACTTTCCAGTTGTGTTGCGGATTCTCAAATATAGCTTCCGATGTTCCATTTACATCGACATGATAGCAAGCGTCGTCATGGTGGAGGTGTTTTATTATTTGTACGCATCTTACGTTACGTTATCTTATCTTATTGTTGCTTGCTCATCAAATCAAATAGATGCTTTTCCCGAGTACACGATTGCTGAAGTATGGTCATCAATTCGTAATAACGTTTTAATTTCTGTAATTTACAGGTTGCCTAACACAGAATTATTGGATATTTTTGAACAAGATTTTGATGAGTTTTTTATGCATTATAAAAATATTGTGATAACAGGTGATTTAAATATTAACCTGTTACGTGATTCTCGTGAATCCATTTATTTAAATAATTTCTGTAAAAGCCATGACTTATGTATTGTGCCATTTAATGTTAAAATCACACTCCTACATCAGATACTTGGATTGATCATTTTATCATCAATAATGGTTTTTATTTATAATATCTTCTTGTCAATCTGATGAGCCGTTTCTCTGAGATTATGATTGCATATCAGTGACTCTTACAATGGGACCTTACACTGAAATACCAACGGATTTTAACGAGCTTTGGTATATCAGTTCTATACTTTTGGGTGTTGTCGCGGTAAAATATTTTTGCCTAATGTCCAGCCAATTTTAAGAAAAATACTTTTAGTTTTGATTTTTGTTGCATACGTATTTATATTATCTTAAATTCAACCGTCTATCAAGTGGCGTACTAGCGTAAGTAGTAGCGTTCTCGATTCTTGTGACGTTAGTTAGTGTTCGATTCTTCATAGGCGAAGTCTTTTTTAATAATTTTTTTCTATCTGTTTTCAAATTTTTTTTTTAATATTTCTTAATTTTTAAATATATACAGGAAAGAGAAAATGTTTGTCTCAGATTTGAGTTGCAAACATCTCTTCCACTCAGATGATCTTATCTTATTATTATTAACTTATAAGTTTAATAATAATTACATAATTTTATTTTCTGTTTTGTTTCATTTATACATTCTATTAAACTGTAATTAATGGCCTTTAAAAGCCTAGGTTCTAGGGTTATTAAAATATAATTAAATAAATAAATAAATAAATAATACTTTGTTGTTTTTTATTGCAAACTTCGATGCGATTACATTAGATACGAAATCAAACATATTAAAGAGTAATAAATGATAAACTGATCGTATTATGGGAAACCATTTTCCATGATATATGAAAGGAGTTCTCCTGTCAATTTTTGATTCTCTTTTATTAGTTCTTGAAATGGTAAGGAGTCAAAAATTTCCTTACGATGATTTCTTATATAGAGCATACTCTTTTGTTTTATTTCCGGAATGTTAAATCTATCTGCGAGTATGAAAAGTTTAATAACATTGTTCAGGTTAATATACCCTATTGCTATATTGATTAATTCCGTATTCAAATATTTCATTTGATACATATCCGTTGCTACTATTAAATTTATAAGAAAATCTTCTCCAAGTTTTTTAAAATTAATTTTGCCAGTTTTACCAAGATAAAGATATCTCAATATGATCTGAAATACTGCTGGATCCATTTCCTTGATATAAATGATGTTTTCCTTACTTTCTCGCATATCATTTCGTAACATTGCTGCGAATACAGGATTTCCGACAAGTAACGCTTTATGGGCAGAAAATTCTTCTCCCTCGACATTTATTATCACGTCCGTAAATTCTTCGTCCTCATACATGTATTGCAGATTAGAGCGCATTGTTAAATTTTCGTCATTTATACTTTCGTTATTTTTTATTCTATACGTGACAGTTACTTTACAATTAAAATCCATAGTTCCATAGAAATAATCGACGGATGTTGTTGGATTTTCTTTATTGACTTTTACACTTACATTGTAATTGCGCTCTTTATTAAACCATAAAATTTCTTCAAACCGTAGTTTATCAACATAGAAATTTTTGGAATCGTCTTCAACGAATAAAGAAAAAGTTATAGTTCTAATTGTGATTTTTAATTTTACACGACAACGTAAATCAGTGCCTTGTAATACAAATTCAGGAGATTTATATTGTTCAACATCAGCAGAAATTCGAACTTGAAATTCAAATATTGTCTTCATATTTTCTATATCTTCAATATTATTATCAAATAATAAACGATTTTTTCTTCTATCATTGGACATTTTTTACGCGTAAAAGCACTATTACTTCGATATTTATTTTACTTAAGAGATGTGATCACTTCTATATTATATTTTCCGTACTCGAAACTGCACTAACTTTTGCGAATAAACTGTCGTCAAACGAAAATCAATGGGATATGGATATAGTCCAACGTCCTTTAGATATACGTGGTGCGTGGAGAAGAGGGGCTATCGATAGCGGAAAAGGTTTTCGATAATGTAAAAAGTAGAAGCAAGAGAGTATGCACATCTAATCGAAGTTTGTTTAAACAACGAACAAACTATCCCGGACCGTTCATTCGACCTTTTTAGCTAATTTATATTGTAGGATTCGTGAAAAAATTGGGCCGTTGGACTGACTGGACCGGGACTCGAACCCGGATCTTCCGCTTTCCGGGCGACTGCTCTTTAACCAATTGAGCTATCCAGGGCCCACCGTCCAATCTCCTCACGAATGCCTATTTAAGTGTTTGGCTTGGAGGTGCTCGCATCCCACACTCTACCATATTGACACACAACATAAAGGACATAATTATATTGTAATTTCTTACGATGAAAATGACGTTGTAGGTTGCTAATACCACGGTTGGTTTTATTTACATACTCTGCGACGTAATTGACACATGAATATTCTTCGGTGATAAACTAGATATCTATATTAGATTTAACACGGGTGTGTGTACTTATGCACGCACGTAAGAAGTTATACTGATTTTGCATAACAAAACAAAATATAACCTCAATAACCTCAAAAATAACTCCGAAAATTGTATCCCGCGTGTGAATTCAACGTTTCATTTCAACGTTTGTAAAAAAGACGATAAAATAATAAAATTAAAATATTAAATACAATTGATAAAGGTTTAATTAATAAGTATAATCTAAGCTATTTATCATTGTATCGTGCGCAAATTTCTCCAACATGAAGTCATCTGGCGATTGTGATAAGATATGACGAGGAAGAAGAAGTGTTTATTTAAAAAATGAAATAAAACACTTGGTTGAGCCAATACAAAGTATAATACTTTACTGGCTCGTCAGGGAAAACTCTTGTGGCATTAAACCCCTGGTTGATTATTCACATAATAAAAAATAACTTCAAATACTATTATTACTATATTATTATTACATAAACAATTTATAAATGTTGAAAATGAATTATTTCACATGCATTAGTTGGTATAATTGTGATTCAATAAGCATGTGAGTTACAAGAGACTTATGATAGCTAAAATATGATACAAATTGTCTACAATAAACGTTTTCTAAATGTTGTATAAATATAGCATCAATTGAGGTACCATATCGGATTGTAGAAACTGTTCTGTCATTATTTATTGAAAGCATTAAATCTTCACATAAAAAGTTGATGAGTACATCAGAATTTTCAGCGTTAAAATTAACATGAACAAATTAATACGTTGTCCATTTGTGGAAACGTTAATATTTTGTAACTGGCATTACGATGTTAAATAACTATTCTTCAAATATTAACTCATTCAAATTTTATTTCATCAATTAGATATTAAAAATGATGTTTTATAAATGTATTTATTCCTTATTTAATATGTCTTTATTAATCGAATATTTTTATAAATAGTATATATATTTCCAATAAATTATATTTTTATAAAAATTCGTGCAAAATGTTGATTATCACAATACGGACGAACGACGAGATATCTCGTTTTTCATATGTCATAATTAACGGTCATTGTCATGATATCACGCAGTTGTTAAATGATCGTCGAGGCGTTTAAAGCGGTTTTTAATGAAAATGAACGATTTCAGTTCTGATGAAAAGAAAAGGAAAATGTTAATGCGGCCTATCCACCGGGTACGATTAGCAAGAAAATGTCTCGTCTCCGCAATAAATAATATTAAAATATTTCTAATTTTCCAACATCATTTGTTTGCTACATATGACTGCTAATTCGCAATCGATAATTGAACTTTTATCGAATTTATTGTATGCCATAATTATTTTACTGTAATTAATATATATCGATTGTTTACCATGGCTAAATTGCTTTAAAATTTCAGCGAATTCATTATATTTTGCTTGAACTATGTCAAGATTTTCCGTTAAATATAAATACGTGCTATTGACGCAGCATTCGTAATTACTCATTTGATGCATCGTTTCTCTAGGCATGTATATTAATGATGAATCACTAGCAAATGTTAACAATTGAATTTTGTTGTATGTGACACATTTGACATTATCGCCATATCGACCGATTGGTCAATTCTCATTTTATCAATTATCTTTTACGTATCATCTATGATGTATGCCGAAAATGATTTCAATACCTATTAGATGAATTGAGGAATAGTGAGACACGCAGATTCCCACTTCTAAATACATTTTATAACTTTGAGCAAGGGGATATCTTCTCGTAAGAATACGAGGTAATTTGCTGGCGGTATTCGGTGCATCGATGATTGCATCAGCCGATGACGATGGCGCCGTCAAGCAATTGTTGTGTGAAGTTGAATACCTTCTATAAATTATCAAAATAATATATTATTTCAAAATCAGTTTTTAACAATTTTATATAATAATAAAAAAATAATTGATAATAATTTTTACTCACATTGAATTAGACATATTTCACGTGGAATAATTATCTGCAGATGATGGTTTTTTTTTATACAACGAATGTTACTGTGGCGTGAAAAAAATGTCGACGAAAATGAGACGAACGAGCGTGAATGTATGAGAGAGAGAGAGAGAGAGAGAAAGGATTGATATGAGCGTATGTGTGCGAATGATTTGTTAAATGATAAGTGAAGAATAGAAAAATGTAGAAGTGCAGATAAGAAGAGAAGCAGATAGACAATGAGTCATAGATAAAAAAAGAACGATCAAGGCTGTTATTTATTGTTTCTTTTCTCCTGTAATTATTAATATCTGTATACTAAATATTCGTATTATTTTGATTAAAATATTATACTATACAAAACTGTGTGAGAATAGGAGAAATTCAAAAGATGTATATATTTGTGCAAGAACAAAAGCTACAGAAAATGTTCTTTTTTCTTTTTCTAGTGTTGTAATAGTGTGAGTATAAGTGCACAAAAGAGTATGTATGTTTAGCAGGTGCATATGCCGAACGTAACAAATAACAGTATTGTCATATGATTAATTGTTATCCGCGATAACGCAAAGTTAGGATTCCGATAAGAAATGAAAATAGAGGATAGAGGGGGACAGTATGCATTACGCAAAGTTACGTTAACACTTTATTGACCGCTCGTAGTTGAGGCTGCCACTCACTAAGTACCGACTTAAGCATATTTACTCGCAGGCATATTTACTCCCAGTATCGACTAATTTTCCAACTGTACGAAAACCGTCGATATTTAAAAACCGATTAATAGGCTAGCGGTCGATAAACGTTGGTAATCGAAAATCCGATTAATAGGCTAGCGGTCAAAAAGCGCTGGCAATCGAAATGCCGATTAATAAGTTAGCAGTCGATAAAGTGTTTAGAAGAACGACGTGGAAAGAGATAGTTCAGTTTAGAAATATAACGAAAAAAGTAGTACACACACACACACACACACACACACATGATTCGACGATAATTAATTTGTGATTCGGGAGATTATGTGCATTTACAATTCTATCAAATTATTGTATTAGGTTGGTGCGTATGAAATGTCGGATTTTTAAGTGAATATATAAAACTGCATATCTCTTTTTTTCAAAAGCTGTTTATTTAATCAAAATATGCTGCATTTGCTTCATTACACTTTCCTTAACGACATTATAATGCACAGATTTCGGTCTTAAAGAAATTCTGATCTTCAGAATCAATAAACTTTGATATGGATTTTTTCAAACTGTCTTCATTTTTAGATTGTTAAGCACGTACAAATTGTTGTAAAGGTTTAAAAAAATGAAAGTTTGTTAGCGAAAGATCCGATGAATAAGATAGGTGCGCCAAAATTTCATATTTTTATTTATTTGAAAAAATTGAGTTAGTAATGATGAGAATACGTTTAATCGATCCAGTCTATTTCGCTCGGTTAATTAGTGCGATATCCACTTATCCATTTTTTTCACTTTGCCAATTTCAGAAAGGTGTCGCAATATTGTTGTATGATCAATTTGCATTCTAGTAGGAAGTTCTTTTGTAAATAAAGTTGAATTCGTTTCTAAATATCGTTATTCACGGACGTTTTGAATCTTTGAAGGGGTTTAGTTTTGAAGGTAAAATTCACGAGACCGAAGTTTTTCAAACTAACGATGCACTTTTCGATCGTTACCAGTATTCTTCCCAAACACCTGGTTTATCTGCACCACGTGCAGATTTTGCAGCATTATTACCAAGTTTATACTCATATTAAAAAATTACACGAATATCAATTAAATTCATATCCTTATAAAATTTAAAAAAAATTAAAAAATTAAACATTTTTGAGAAAATCTGTTTTGTTGAAATGTGACTCTGGCTGTCGACAGTACGACTATAAATGAAGTTATAACAAAAATAAAAGAATAACGAAAACAGGGAGGACAAACGTTCACATGTAAGGAAAATCCGACATTTCATATGCACCAACCTAATAGTATAATAATTGAATGAAAATAATCAAAATATAATAATAATACAGATATTAATAATAGAAGGGAAAAGCAATAGTAAATTCGTCCTCGATCATCCATCGTTTCGTTTAACACGTTCCCTTACATGCTGTTTATGAGAAGATTTCGTTTCACGGACAAGTGCACCGTTTTCGGTACACGGTAACAAGTTTAATACTTTTCTATAAATATCTGTTATTTTTCTTGTTTTTGAGAAAGAATATATATTATTTACATAATTATAAATATTAAAACGACACAAAATACGAAAAATAACACAAATAAATAAAAATGATATCTTTTTGAATAATTGAAATTGTAAAGTTTCGCCACGATAAATCAATAACGGATTTATTTATCTTTTTCCTCGTCTAATCTTTCTTCAATATTTTTGAAGTTATACTTTTTTTTGGCGCGTTTAAGAAAAAATGATGAGTGTGAATTTTTACGATACGCGCGCGAACAGCAACATGAAATAAAAAGCATGAAGTATGTCGATAAACTCCTTTAAATTTAGTGCGAACTGATATCTATAAATATGTTTCTAAAATTTTATATACAATAATGAATTTATAAATTGCCAGGAAAATGGGAGAAGGTTATAGATAACAGTGGTGAATACGGAATAAATTAATGTAATTTTGTTATTTAATAAGAGCAAAATAAATATCTGATAAAGAAACGGAAGTTACTTATAAGTAAGGAAAACATCATTTATATCAAGAAAATGGATCCAGTGATATTTCAGGTCATATTGAGATATTTTAATCTTGGTAACACTGGCAACATTAATTTTAAAAAACTTGGAGAAGATTTTCTTATAAATTTAATAGTAGCAACGGGGGGGGGATATGTATCAAATGGAAAATTTGAATACGGAATTAATCGATATAGCAATATGGTATATTAACCTGAACAATGTTATTCAACTTCTTTTACTCGCAGATAGATTTAACATTTCGGAATTAAAGCTAAGGAGTATGTTCTATATAAGAAATCATCCTGAGCAAATTTGGATGTTCTCACCATTTCAAGAACTAATAAAAGAGAATCTAAAATTGACAGGTGAACCCTTTTATTTGTCATGAAAATTGGTTTCCCATAATACGATCAGTTTATCATATATTACTCTGTAATATGTTTGATTTCGTATCTAATGTAATCGCATCGAAGTTTGCAATAAAAAACAACAAAGTATTATTTATTTATTTATTTATTTAATTATATTTTAATAACCCTAGAATTTAAGCTTCCTAAAGGCCATTAATTATAGTTTAATAGAATGTATAAATGAAACAAAACAGAAAATAGAATTATATAATTATTATTAAACTTATCATTGTAATTGAAATGCACTAAAAGTAGATAAAAGTATACTAGTTGTATAATAGTAGTATAGTAGTATTGGCTTAAAACATCAAAAATATTGTTAAAAAAAAACAAAAATTTTAAATTAAAAGTAAATCATTAATCACAAAACACGCTGAATGTCTGTATTTGCTAAAATTCCTCCAACGCGGAGTCCTCCAGCGATTGGATTAAGCTAATTATGAGAAGGGTGAAAAGGTGAATTAAAATAAAATAAAACACTTGGTTAAGTCAATAAGTGCAATGCTTTATTGGCTCGTCAGGGAAAAAGCCTTGCGGCAAAAAACCCTGGTTGTTATCAAATACAATGGACGACGATGGATCACGGACTATGTCCGTGATCTGCTTCTCGTCACGATTAACCCGGATGGGTAATCACGTTGAAAGAAATAGAAATTATATCTCTCACCGTTTATTGTCGCCTCTGCGTCTCGGTATCGTGATTATATAAATATCACCTTAATTATCGCCTCTGCGATCCACCACCGTCGATATAATATTTGTAAGACGTATTCGTCTTAACAGGTAAATTCTTTGACTCTCTAATAATCCTCTCGCTTGTTGTCTCCGAGTATCTTGTTTCCAAGTGTCCTCGTAGGCGTCCAGCGTTAGAATAGACCGAATGTCTTTGGTAATGGGCCCTGCAGGGTGCACTCACTCGACTGTCGAGTGGTGGGGGTTATGAACGCTAGTTACTAGCAACTCTCTATAGATTAGTGCGCGCACAATAGATCTCGTTTCTTAGTTACAATCGATTTTTTGTTATGATCGATTCCGATCGTGCAGATATCATTTAAAAATTCATCAGTATCGATATTTATTTAAATTATGTATTTTTACTATTGTCTGTATTGAGGTCACCGGTTAACGGTTGAAACGAGTTAAACGAGCATTCAGAAGTTTCTTCATTGATCTAAAATTATTTGGTAAATATTCTCATATAATTAATATAATATTTCCATTTATTAGTGTTAAATCATTATCGGTGCCACGGTTAGTACAGAGGTGTGCGTGGATTATTGTCTGATTCACGAGTCATAGGTTTGCATAGAAATATAGAAAACGAATCACAAAAAATAAAATCTTACAATAAGAATAAATAACTTGTCTAAAAATATATCACATCTTAGAATTTAACCAATCTCTTTGGTTACACACTTACATCGATTTAATTACTAAATTTTGTACTAAATTCGATTATGATTCTCAATAAAATTTATTTAAATTAATGAATAACGCAGTGTTTCGTCAAAGAATGGAAAATATTCGTAATCGCAGAGATTTCAAATTGCTAATCCAATAAGTAGATAAGTATGTAATTTTCTCCGAAAATTTTATTGCGGTCGAAATAGATAAAATTATAATGAGATTTTTTAAACCCTCTTACATAAGAATGTACATATTAGACATACCTTAATTACGTTTATACGAGTTTCATTACGATTACATGATCTCTCGCTTATCGGGAAATTGTAAAATTATGTAAACCCATATGGATAGCTTAATATACGAATTAAAATGCGTGGATGCTTATGAAAAAATCAATACGAGATTCCGCGCGCGAATTACAAAAAAATAGGTTCGATGAAAGAAGAAAATAGTATAATTTCGACTGAATGTGTTTAATTAAGGGCTAAAATGTACGCTATTCGCTTAGATGACGTAATTATTAAAAAAATAAAGGCATAAATAGAAACGTTCTTGTGAAAAATATAGAGTTCAAAGACAAACAAGTAAAGTTCACTTTAAACAAAAAAGAAGAAAAAAATGCTCTTAAAAATAAAATCACTTCCGATAATAAAACAAAACTTATAAATTATAAGCCACACAAAGTGGTTCTTCATGTGTACTATGATAAAAGATACGTTATAACAGATTTGATAAACACGCTGTCATTGAAACTTTACTCCATCAAAACGAAACGAAATTAAAAAACACATAATTTATTAACTCGTTATGATCAAATAAATACCATTTTTCAACTTATGAACGTTTTACAAACGACGCATTCCTTTATATTCGGCGAATAACTATGGCCAATGACTGCATGCAAACATTGCGAAAATAATATACTGATTTCCTCGTTAAAACATATAGTGACTCACGAAAGTCCTTGAACATTTGCCATGAAATACTTTATTAATTATAATAAGTATATTATACAAAACTTACCGACATATTATTAATATTGGATAGACTTACGACTCTTTAGATTATATAGTTATAGTTGTATTTGAACGGATAACTTTGAAGTCTTTAATATTTAGTATGACCACCTTTGGCACGAATAACATCTTGTAAACGATTATGCATAATCTTTATTAACTTTTCTGTAACACTTAGTGATGCGAAACTCCATACGTCGAGTATCATAACTATCATCATGTAATTATAGGGGGCGGGGGATATCCCACGTCTTCGTGATTTGTGAAAATGCCTTCGTTGAACAGGGGCTCTTCGAAGGGGGGGGAGAGAAGGATATCACAGGGCCAAGGGAAGAGGCGATGAGATCGTGAAAGGGTTTGGGTGAGGCGTGGTGGGAAGAAATGGGGTAGTACGCGAGGGTGACTAGAAAGGGAATGCAGGGTCAAGGGAGAGAGGATGACGTTATTTCTTGTTCCGTTTTAATATTGGATTTCATCAGTACATAAGCTTGATTATATATTTAACGCACCATATACCTCTTGATAGTTGCATACAACGTTTCAACAATCTACAAACCACGCGAAAGTATTTTCGAAAGAAATAATTTTAAGAAACCACAGTGCTCGCGCGATTTGTGAAAGTTTTATCTAATTATTTTTATTGAACACTGTTATTAGTGAAGAAAAAAAAATACAATGCTTGTGCAGGTAGTACAACCGTTTAAAGAGTGTCTTGTACCTAATTATTCTGATGTCAGTTTTTCTTCTTGCTAATATAGAGATATAATAAAAGTTATAGTGAATAATAAATTAAAGTAATTTTATTTAAATTAAACAGATATAATGTTACACGTCTATTAGCTTACCAACTATTAGCTGTCGCTGATTCAAACAAAACTAAACTGATGTAACTAACAACAGATCGCTTCTTTTTTATTTTTTCTTCCGTTCTTTTCGAAACCTTCCGACCATTCCTGACTATAAAACGTATAGATTATTAATTTATTTTCAATAAGAAATATTTGAGATATTTGGATGCAACATCGCGTAACTAGACAAACAAATGCATTTCCGAGAAACGATCTCTTTCATCCTACATTAATAGATTTTTTATTTTAACCTTTGAACAGTTGTAAGGAGTCCATCAGGATCATACATTGCGCAAGTAGTTATATCAAATAACAATTCATTTTTAAGAAAACAAGACTAAAAGTATCATATTTTTTAATATACATGTATTTGTTACACGATGAAATCAAGTTGCCAATAGCAAAAATGGTGATAATCTGAACTTTTAACCGCTAGACTAACATAGAACAAAACTACACACAGGGTGACTGTATCTACACACAATCGATCTTACTCGAGAACAGTTCCAAACTCGACTGACTCCGTGTCTTACGCGTGGCAAGACCCAGGCACCACCCCCACACTCGCTGTAAGATTCGTATAGATCGTAGATTTTTAGCTTATATTCGAAATACGCGCCTCGATCAAGAGAGTAAGCGAAGTGTAAAAGAACTCTTTACATTTCCATAGACGAGCGAGTGGTGAGATTCATTATAGTATCTATATACAAACGAAGCGAGCGAGAGATGAGCCGCGTGTCCAATCTTTGTGGACGCCATTCCTTATTGTATCGAATCCATCAACCAGGGTTTTTAAGCCGCAAAGATTTTTCCTGACAAGCCAATGAAGTATTACACTTTCTATTGGCTCAAAAAAGTGTTTTATTTTAATTTAACCCTTTTTCTTCCTCATCGTTAGCTTATCACAATCGCCACAGAAACTTCATGTTGGAGAAATCTACACACAATACACTACTATATGCAATCTACTCTGCAGACTTACCTACCTCAGAGGAAGTAACTACGGCAATATTTGCGGACTATACAGCTTTGTTATCATTGGACTGCGATCTCTTCAACGCGACTGATATGCTTCAACGTCATATGCGAATAATAGAAAGTTGATGTCACAAAATGGCGTGTAAATATCAACAAAAGTAAATCGACGCATATAACCATCACGCTGCGTAAGCTCACATATTCTCCTGTGACCATAAATGGAGCAGCTATATCAACCAATAATACGGTCAAATACCTAATGTACGTATTTATTCAAGATATCGGTTGCAGACCGATACACGTTCCGTTGAACGGCCTTGTCCACGAGTGGCAAACCTATGACCCGTGAGTCAGGTGCTGACCCCGCGTAGATAATCAACCAATATTAAAAATTTTTAAATTCTATTAAATATATGGGAATGTTTATCAAATAATTTTAAATCAATTAAGAAACTTGCTCTTTTAACGATATTTGAATGAACGTATTTCTGTGAAAATGAATTGTGTAAAACGTATTTGTAAATGAATTTCGTAAATCGACGAAAAGAAATAAGCTTGGGAATGTGAAAAACTAATGAATGCGCAATACAGTGGTCCCCCTGATATATCAAGCTCGTGGCTCTGGTTCCGAGAAAATATTTCACAGAGTAAGAGGGACCCCTTTCCCTTCGAAAGAGATGAGGCTATAAAAGAGAAGGAATACAGAAAGAAAGAAGGGATACATAGTTGGCGTAGGCGCATGCTAAAAGATACTATTTTGCGTCAAGAGTGGGAAAATGAATAGAGAAGTAGAGTAAATTGAGGGAAAGTAATATCTACTGACGGATATCTTAGAGGAAGACCACTTATAAACCTGATATTAAAAAACTATCCGAACATAAACAACAGAAGGTTTCTCATAAGATTACTATAATTTTATTCCGAACTTATGGCCTTTTTTTGATTCTCAGTTCCCAAAGTTGATTCGCCTCTTCCCTCCCATTTCCAAGGTCACCTCGCTTATTAAATACTGACCCACGAATTAGCGCTGCAATCGACGATAAGCCGAATTTGACCCACGCATCCAAAAAGTTCGTCATCACTGGTGTAGCCTATAACTCTATCTTAAGGCTGCTCGTTCTTCATTCTTTAATTAAATATCACGGACAAGAGTGTGTATGTGCTAGCCTGAAAATTTGAGGAAAGTTTATTTTAAGTCGCGAAAAATAACAACGTATTTTACCAGTCCTCAAGCTTTAAGTTCTTTTATACGCTCCCGCTTAAACCTAGAAGTTTTTTTCTTCAGGCATTGTATTCCCTTTTATAATTTACATTTTAAATTTTGTCTCTAGAACATTATAGATTCTGAGGGGTACAATTCACGTCGTGTTGTCCCTCACTGGTGGTGCGAATCACGCTACTTCGGCACATTTGTATTTACGTTTCCCAAGGATAGTTTAGGAATGGATGTGACTTAAGATCTCCGTTATCGTGTAAGTGCTCAATGATGGATAGAACGTATTTTCTGAGATGTACACAGTGAAATGCATATGCTGTTACATATGTACGGAATATGTAATAAAATTAACGCATATGCATTATACGGAAATTATGCAAAATAACAAACACATTTTCGATAACTATAAATGATGTAATAAACTTCTGTCCAAATTCAAAATCTTTATTTTCTTCCATCTAAAATAAATATTTGCGTTAACATCCGCAATCTAGTAATAAAAAACTAATAGAAGTAAACGGTTACGCTTCGATACGCAATGAACTTGTGACACTTTCTACAATAATATTAAATCCATGTTTATCAACACTAGCTGGCACAAGGACATTCAGTTAGAATAACGACAATCAATCATTTCTAAAATCTCAATCACTACGAGTAAGTTGTATATTTTACAGATATTGTTCATGTATTCTGAGAAATTCTAATTAGTGCTATAACAATGATACCTATTATCAAATCAATTCCACACAGCAGTACAACTATTATACTTATTCAATTTTGAAATATTTGAAAGTTATCTACGGATCGCCACAGAGTACACCAAGATTAAACATAAATCAAAGATTAACATTAATATAGAGAGTT